>NC_083418.1:9818745-10126324 GCF_020745735.1 Hemiscyllium ocellatum | reverse complement strand
TATCGGTACGGTGGGTAAGGGGACGGGGTCCCTGCTGTATATTACAGCATTATCGGTACGGAGGGAATGGGGACAGGGTCCTTGCTGTATATTACACTTTTATCGGTACGGTGGGAAAGGGGACGGGGTCCCTGGTGTATGTTACAGTGTCATCGTTACGGTGGGAAAGGGGACAGTTTCCCTGCTGGATATCCAGTGTTATCGGTACGGCGTGAAAGGGGACCGGGTCCTTGTTGTATATTACATTGTTACCGTTACAGCGGGAAAGTGGACGGTGTTCCTGCTGAATATTACAGTATTATCGGTACGGCGGGAAGGGGGACCGAGTCCCATGTGTATGTTACAGTGTTATCGGTACAGCGGGAAAGGGGACGGAATCCCTGCTGTATATAAGAGTGTTATCGGTACGGTGGGAAAGGGGACGGAGTCCCTGCTCTATATTACAGTGTTATCGGTACGGCGGGAAATGGGACGGGGTCCCTGCTGTATATTACGGTGTTATCAGTGCAGTGGGAAAGGGGACGGGGTCCCTGCTGGATATTACAGCGTTATCGGTACGGTGGGAAAGGGGACGGGATCCCTGCTCTATATTACAGTGTTATCGGTACGGCTCGAAAGGGGACGGGGTCCCTGCTGTATATTACAGTGTTATCTGTACGGTGGGAAAGGGGACGGGGTCCCTGCTGCATATTACAGTGTTATCGGTATGGTGGGAAAGGGATAGGGTCCCGGCTGTATATTACAGTGCTATTGGAACGGCGGGAAATGGGACGGGTTACCTGCTGTATATTACAGTGTTATCGGTACGGTGGGAAAGGGGATGGAGTCTCTGGTGTATATTACATTGTTATAGATTTGGTGGGAAAAGGGGACGAGGTCCTTGCTGTATATTACAGTGTCATCGGTACGGCGGGAAAAGGGATCGGGACCTTGTTGATAATACATTGCACAGCGGGAAAGTGGACGGTGTTCCTGGTGTATATTACAGTTTTACCGGTACGGCGGGAAAGGGGACGGATCCCTGCTCTATATAAGAGTGTTATCGGTACGGTGGGAAAGGGGACGGGTCCCTGCTGTATATTACAGTGTTATCGGTACGGTGGGAAAGGGGACGGGGTCCCTGCTGTATATTACAGTGTTATCGGTACGGTGGGAAAGGGATAGGGTCCCTGCTGTATATTACAGTGCTATGGAACGGCGGGAAATGGGATGGGTTACCTGCTGTATATTGCAGCGTTATCGGTACGGTGGGAAAGGGGACGGGATCCCTGCTGTATATTACAGTGTTATCGGTACGGCGGGAAAGGGGACGGAGTCCCTGCTGTATATTACAGTGTTATTGGTACGGTGGGAAAGGGGTCGGGGTCCTTGCTGTATATTGCAACGTTATCGGTACGGTGGGAAAGGGATGGGGTCCCTGCTGTATATTACAGTGCTATTGGAACGGCGGGAAAGGGGGATGGGGTCCCTGCTGTATATTACAGTGTGATCGTTACAGCGGGAAAGGGGACGGGGTCCCTGCTGTATATTACAGTGTTATCGGTACGGTGGGAAAGGGGTCGAGGTCCTTGCTGTATATTGCAGCGTTATCGGTACGGTGGGAAAGGGATGGGGTCCCTGCTGTATATTACAGTGCTATCGGAACGGCGGGAAAGGGGATGGGTCCCTGCTGTATATTACAGTGTGATCGTTACAGCGGGAAAGGGGACGGGGTCCTGCTGTATATTACAGTGTTATCGGTCCAGCGGGAAAGGGGACGGGTCCCTGCTGTATATTACAGTGTTATCGGTACGGTGGGAAAGTGGACGGGGTCCCTGCTGTATATTACAGTGTTATCGGTACGGTGGGAAAGGGGTCGGGGTCCCTGCTGTATATTACAGTGTTATCGGTACGGCGGGAAAGGGATGGGGTCCCTGCTGTATATTACAGTGTTATCGGTACGGTGGGAAAAGGGACGGTGTCCCTACTGTATATTACATTTTTATCGGTACGGTGGGAAAGGGATAGGGTCCCTGCTGTATATTACAGTGCTATTGGAACGGCGGGAAATGGGATGGGTTACCTGCTGTATATTGCAGCGTTATCGGTACGGTGGGAAAGGGGTCGGGGTCCCTGCTGTATATTACAGTGCTATTCGAACGGCGGGAAAGGGGATGGGGTCTTTGCTGTATATTACAGTGTGATCGGTACGGTGGTAAAAGGGACGGTGTCCCTGCTCTATATTACAGTGTTATAGGTACGGTGGGAAATGGGACGGGGTCCCTGCTGGATATTACAGTGTTATTGATTCAGTTGGAAAGGGGACGGGGTCCCTGCTGTATATTACAGTGTTATAGATACGGTGGGAAAGGTGATGGGATCCCTGCTGTATATTACAGTGTTCTCGGTACAGCGGGAAAGGGGACGCGGCCCTGCTGGATATTACAGCGTTATTGGTACGGTGGGAAAGGGGACGGGGTCCCTGCTGTACATTACAGTGTTATCAGTACGGCGGGAAAGGGGATGGGGTCCCTGCTGTATATTTCAGTGTTATCAGTACGTGGGGAAAGGGGACGGGGTCCCTGCTGGATATTACAGCGTTATCAGTACGGCGGGAAAGGGGACGGGGTCCCTGCTGTATATTACAGTGTTATCAGTACGGCGGGAAAGGGGACGGGGTCCCTGCTGTATATTACAGTGTTATCGGAACGGTGGGAAAGGGTACGGGGTCCCTGCTGTATATTACAGTGTTATCGGTACGGTGGGAAAGGGTACGGGGTCCCTGCTGGATATTACAGTGCTATAGATTCGGTGGGAAAGGTGATGGGATCCCTGCTGTATATTACAGTGTTATCGGTACGGTGGGAAAGGGGATGGGATCCCTGCTGTATATTACAGTGTTATAGATTCGGTGGGAAAGGGGACCGGGTCCCTGCTGTATATTACAGTGTTATCGGTACGTTGGGAAAGGGGAAGGGGTTCCTGCTGTATATTACAGTGTTATCGGTACGGTGGGAAAGGGGATGGGATCCCTGCTGTATATTACAGTGTTATAGATTTGGTGGGAAAGGAGACGGGGTCCCTGCTGTATATTACATTGTTATCGGTACGGGGGGAAAGGGGACGGGATTCCTGCTGTATATTACAGTGTTATAGATTCGGTGGGAAAGGGGACGGGGTCCCTGCTGTATATTACATTGTATCGGTACGGTGGGAAAGGGGACGGGATTACTGCTGTATATTACACTGTTATCGGTACGGTGGGAAATGGAACGGTGTCCCTGCTATATATTACAGTGTTATCGGTACAGCGGGAAAAGGGACGGGATCCCTGCTGTATATTACAGTGTTATAGATTCGGTGTGAAAGAGGGCGGGGTCCCTGCTGTATATTACAGTGTTATCGGTACGGTGGGAAAGGGGACGGGATTCCTGCTGTATATTACAGTGTTATAGATTCGGTGGGAAAGGGGACGGGGTCCCTGCTGTATATTACATTGTTATCGGTACGGTGGGAAAGGGGACGGGATTACTGCTGTATATTACAGTGTTATCGGTACGGTGGGAAATGGAACGGTGTCCCTGCTATATATTACAGTGTTCTCGGTACAGCGGGAAAAGGGACGGGATCCCTGCTGTATATTACAGTGTTATAGATTCGGTGTGAAAGAGGGCGGGGTCCCTGCTGTATATTACAGTGTTATCGATTCGCTGGGAAAGGAGACGGGATTCCTGCTGTATATTACAGTGTTATAGATTCGGTGGGAAAGGGGACGGGATTCCTGCTGGATATTACAGCGTTATCGGTACGGTGGGAAAAGGGACGGTGTCCCTGCTGTATACTACAGTGTTATAGGTACGGTGGGAAAGGGGACGGGTCCCTGCTGTATATTACAGTGTTATCGGTACGTTGGGAAAGGGGAAGGGGTTCCTGCTGTATATTATAGTGTTATCGGTACAGCGGAAAAGGGGATGGGATCCCTGCTGTATATTACAGTGTTATAGATTTGGTGGGAAAGGAGACGGGGTCCCTGCTGTATATTACATTGTTATCGGTACGGTGGTAAAGGGGACGGGATTCCTGCTGTATATTACAGTGTTATAGATTCGGTGGGAAAGGGGACGGGGGTCCCTGCTGTATATTACATTGTTATCGGTACGGTGGGAAAGGGGACGGGATTACTGCTGTATATTACACTGTTATCGGTACGGTGGGAAATGGAACGGTGTCCCTGCTATATATTACAGTGTTCTCGGTACAGCGGGAAAAGGGACGGGATCCCTGCTGTATATTACAGTGTTATAGATTCGGTGGGAAAGGGGACGGGATTCCTGCTGGATATTACAGCGTTATCGGTACGGCGGGAAAGGGGACGGGATTCCTGCTGTATACTACAGTGTTATAGATTCGGTGTGAAAGGGGACGGGATCCCTGCTGTATATTACATTGTTTTCGGTACGGTGGGGAAAGGGGACGCGTCCCTGCTGTATATTACAGCATTATCGATACGGAGGGAAAGGGGACGGGGTCCTTGCTGTATATTACAGTGTTATCGGTACGACGGGAAAGGGGACGGGGTCCCTGCTGTATATTACAGTGTTATCGGAACGGTGGGAAAGGGGACGGGTCCCTGCTGTATATTACAGTGTTATCGGCACGGTGGGAAAAGGGACGGTGTCCCTGCTGTATATTACAGTGTTCTCGGTACGGTGGGAAAGGCGACCGGGTCCCTGCTTTATATTACAGTGTGATCGGTACGGTGGGAAAGGGGACGGGATTCCTGCTGTATATTACAGTGTTATAGATTCGGTGGGAAAGGTGATGGGATCCCTGCTGTATATTACAGTGTTATCGGTACGGTGGGAAAAGGAACGGTGTCCCTGCTATATATTACAGTGTTCTCGGTGCAGCGGGAAAAGGGACGGGATCCCTGCTGTATATTACAGTGTTATAGATTCGGTGTGAAAGAGGGCGGGGTCCCTGCTGTATATTACAGTGTTATCGATTCGCTGGGAAAGGAGACGGGATTCCTGCTGTATATCACAGTGTTATCGGTACGGCGGGAAAGGGATGGGGTCCCTGCTGTATATTACAGTGTTATCGGTACGTTGGGAAAGGGGACGGGGTCCCTGCTGTATATTACAGTGTTATCGGTACGGTGGGAAAGGGATAGGGTCCCTGCTGTATATTACAGTGCTATTGGAACGGCGGGAAATGGGATGGGTTACCTGCTGTATATTGCAGCGTTATCGGTACGGTGGGAAGGGGTCGGGGTCCCTGCTATATATTACAGTGTTCTCGGTACAGCGGGAAAGGGGACGGGATCCCTGCTGTATATTACAGTGTTATAGATTCGGTGTGAAAGAGGGCGGGGTCCCTGCTGTATATTACAGTGTTATAGATTCGGTGGGAAAGGGGACGGGATTCCTGCTGGATATTACAGCGTTATTGGTACGGCGGGAAAGGGGATGGGGTCCCTGCTGTATATTTCAGTGTTATCAGTACGGTGGGAAAGGGGACGGGGTCCCTGCTGGATATTAGAGCGTTATCTGTACGTTGGGAAAGGGGACGGGGTCCCTGCTGTATATTACAGTGTGATCGGCACGGCGGGAAAGGGGACGGGGTCCCTGCTGTATATTACAGTGTTATCGGTACGGTGGGAAAAGGGACGGTGTCCCTGCTGTATACTACAGTGTTATAGGTACGGTGGGAAAGGGGACGGGGTCCCTGCTGTATATTACATTGTTATCGGTACGGTGGGAAAGGGGACGGGATTCCTGCTGTATATTACAGTGTTATAGATTCGGTGGGAAAGGTGATGGGATCCCTGCTGTGTATTACAGTGTTATCGGTACGGCGGGAAAGGGGACGGTGTCCCTGCTATATATTACAGTGTTCTCGGTACGGTGGGAAAGGGGACGGGATTCCTGCTGTATATTACAGTGTGATCGGTACGGTGGGAAAAGGGACGGTGTCCCTGCTGTATATTACAGTGTTATCGGTACGGCGGGAAAGGGGACGGGGTCCCTGCTGTATATTACCGTGTTATAGATTTGGTGGGAAAGGAGACGGGGTCCCTGCTGTATATTACAGTGTTATCGGTACGGTGGGAAAAGGGACGGTGTCCCTGCTGTATATTACAGTGTGATCGGTACGGTGGGAAAAGGGACGGTGTCCCTGCTGTATATTACAGTGTTATCGGTACGGTGGGAAAAGGGACGGTGTCCCTGCTGTATACTACAGTGTTATAGATTTGGTGGGAAAGGAGACGGGGTCCCTGCTGTATATTACAGTGTTATCGGTACAGCGGGAAAGGGGACGGGATCCCTGCTGTATATTACAGTGTTATAGATTCGGTGGGAAAGAGGGCGGGGTCCCTGCTGTATATTACAGTGTTATAGATTCGGTGGGAAAGAGGGCGGGGTCCCTGCTGTATATTACAGTGTTATAGATTCGGTGGGAAAGGGGACGGGATCCCTGCTGTATATTACCGTGTTATAGATTTGGTGGGAAAGGAGACGGGGTCCCTGCTGTATATTACAGTGTTATCGGTACAGCGGGAAAGGGGACGGGATCCCTGCTGTATATTACAGTGTTATAGATTCGGTGGGAAAGAGGGCGGGGTCCCTGCTGTATATTACAGTGTTATAGATTCGGTGGGAAAGGGGACGGGGTCCCTGCTGTATATTACATTGTTATCGGTACGGTGGGAAAGGGGACGGGGTCCCTGCTGTATATTACAGTGTTATCGGTACGGAGGGAAAGGGGACGGGGTCCCTGCTGTATATTACAGTGTTATAGATTCGGTGTGAAAGAGGGCGGGGTCCCTGCTGTATATTACAGTGTTATAGATTCGGTGGGAAAGGGGACGGGTCCCTGATGTATATTACAGTGTTATCGGTACGTTGGGAAAGGGGAAGGGGTTCCTGCTGTATATTACAGTGTTATCGGTACGGTGGGAAAGGGGACGGGGTCCCTGCTGTATATTACAGTGTTATCGGCACGGTGGGAAAGGGGACGGGGTCCCTGCAGTATATTATAGTGTTGTCAGTACGGCGGGAAAGGGGACGGGGTCCCTGCTGTATATTACAGTGTTCTCGGTACGGCGGGAAAGGGAACGGGGTCCCTGCTCTATATTACAGTGTTATCGGTACGGTGGGGAAAGGGGGCGCGTCTCTGCTGTGTATTGCAGTGTTATCGGTACGGCAGGAAAGGGGAAGTGGTCCCTCCTGTATATTACACCATTATCGATACGGAGGAAAAGGGGTCAGGGTCTTTGCTGTATATTACAGTGTTATCGGTACGGTGGGAAATGGGACGGGGTCCCTGCTGTATATTACATTGCTATCGGCACAGCGGGAAAGGAGACGGGGTCCCTGTTATATATTACAGTGTTATTGGTACGGCGGGAAAGGGGACGGGGGTCCCTGCTGTATATTACAGTGTTATCGTTACAGCGGGAAAGGGGACGGGGTCCCAGATGTATATCACAGAGTTATCGGTACGTTGGGAAAGGGATGGGGTCCCTGCTGTATATTACAGTGTTATCTGTACAGTGGGTAAGGGGATGGGGTCCCTGCTGTATATTACAGTGTTATCGGTACGGTGGGAAAAGGGACGGGGTCCCTGCTGTATATTACAGTGTTATAGATTCGGTGGGAAAGGGGATGGGGTCCCTGCTGTATATTACAGTGTTATAGATTCGGTGGGAAAGGGGATGGGGTCCCTGCTGTATATTACAGTGTTATCGGTACGGTGGGAAAGGGGACGGGATTCCTGCTGTATATTACAGTGTTATCGGTACGGCGGGAAAGGGGACGGTGTCCCTGCTGTACATTACAGTGTTATCGGTACAGTGGGAAAGGGGACGGGGTCCCTGCTGTATATTACAGTGTTATCGGTACGGCGGGAAAGGGGAAGGGGTCCCTGCTGTATATTACAGTGTTATCGGTACGGCGGGAAAGGGGACGGGGTCCCTGCTGTATATTACAGTGTTATCGGTACGGTGGGAAAGGGGACGGGGGTCCCTGCTGTATATTACAGTGTTATCGGTACGGCGGGAAAGGGATGGGGTCCCTGCTGTATATTACAGTGCTATTCGAACGGCGGGAAAGGGGATGGGGTCCCTGCTGTATATTACAGTGTAATCTGTACGGTGGGAAAGGGGACGGAGTCCCTGCTGTATATTACAGTGTTATCGTTACAGCGGGAAAGGGGACGGGGTCCCTGCTGTATATTACAGTGTTATCGGTACGGTGGGAAAGGGGACGGTGTCCCTGCTGTACATTACAGTGTTATCGGTACAGTGGGAAAGGGGACGGGGTCCCTGCTGTATATTACAGTGTTATCGGTACGGCGGGAAAGGGGATGGAGTCCCTGCTGTATAATACAGTGTTATCGGTACAGTGGGAAAGGGGACGGGGTCCCTGCTGTATATTACAGTGTTATCGATACGGCGGGAAAGGGGACCAGGTCCTTGTTGTATATTACAGTGTTATCGGTACCGCGAGAAAGTGGTCGGTGTTCCTGCTGTATATTACAGTGTTATCGGTACGGTGGGAAAGGGGACGGTGTCCCTGCTGTACATTACAGTGTTATCGGTACAGTGGGAAAGGGGACGGAGTCCCTGCTGTATATTACAGTGTTATCGTTACAGCGGGAAAGGGGACGGGGTCCCTGCTGTATATTACAGTGTTATCGGTACGGCGGGAAAGGGGATGGAGTCCCTGCTGTATAATACAGTGTTATCGGTACAGTGGGAAAGGGGACGGGGTCCCTGCTGTATATTACAGTGTTATCGGTACGGTGGGAAAGGGGACGCAGCGCTGCTGTATATTACAGTGTTATCGATACTGCGGGAAAGGGGACCAGGTCCTTGTTGTATGTTACGATGTTATCGGTACGGTGGGAAAGGGGATGGGGTCCCTGCTGTATATTACAGTGTTATCAGTACTGTGGGAAAGGGATGGGGTCCCTGCTGTATATTACAGTGCTATTGGAACGGCGGGAAAGGGGAGGGGGTCCCTGCTGTATATTACAGTGTTATCGGTACGGCGGGAAAGGGGACGGGTCCCTGCTGTATATTACAATGTTATTGGTACGGCGGGAAAGGGGACGGAGTCCCTGCTGTATATTACAGTGTTATCGGTACGGTGGGAAAGGGGACGCAGCGCTGCTGTATATTACAGTGTTATCGGTACGGCGGGAAAGGGGACGGGGTCCCTGTTGTATATTACAGTGTTATCGGTACGGCGGGAAAGGGGATGGGGTCCCTGCTGTACATTACAGTGTTATCGGTACAGCGGGAAAGGGGACGGGGTCCCTGTTGTATATTACAGTGTTATCGGTACGGCGGGAAAGGGGATGGGGTCCCTGCTGTACATTACAGTGTTATCGGTACAGCGGGAAAGGGGACGGGGTCCCTGCTGTATATTACAGTGTTATCGGTACGGCGGGAAAGGGGACGGGGTCCCTGCTGTATATTACAGTGTTATCGGTACAGCGGGAAAGGGGATGGGGTCCCTGCTGTACATTACAGTGTTATCGGTACAGCGGGAAAGGGGACGGGGTCCCTGCTGTATATTACAGTGTTATCGGTACGACGGGAAAGGGGACGGGTCCCTGCTGTATATTACAGTGTTATCGGTACGGCGGGAACGGTGACGGGGTCCCTGTTGTATATTACAGTATTATCGGTACGGTGGGAAAGGGATGGGGTCCCTGCTGTATATTACAGTGCTATTAGAACGGCGGGAAAGGGGATGGTGTCCCTGCTGTATATTACAGTGTTATCTGTACGGTGGGAAAGGGGACGGGTCCCTGCTGTATATTACAGTGTTATCGGTACGGTGGGAATGGGGACGGGGTCCCTGATGTATATTACAGTGTTATCGGTACGGTGGGAAAGGGGACGGGATTCCTGCTTATATTACAGTGTTATCGGTACGGCGGGAAAGTGAACGGGGTCCCTGCTCTATATTACAGTGATATCGATACGGCGGGAAACGTGATGGGGTGCCTGCTGTATATTACAGTGTTATAGGTACAGTGGGAAAGGGGACGGGGTCCCTGCTGTATATTACAGTGTTATTAGAACAGTGGGAAAGGGGACAGGGTCCCTGCTGTATATTACAGCGTTATCGGTATGGTGGGAAAGGGGATGGGGTCCCTGTTGTATATTACATTGTTATCGGTACGGTGGGAAAGGGGACGGGGTCCCTGCTGTATATTACATTGTTATCGGTACGGTGGGAAAGGGGACGGGATTCCTGCTGTATATTACAGTGTTATCGGTACGGCGGGAAAGGGGACGGGTCCCTGCTGTATATTACAGTGTTATCGGTACGGTGGGAAAGGGGACGGGGTCCCTGCTGTATATTACAGTGTTATCGGTACGGTGGGAAAGGGGACGGGGTCCCTGCTGTATATTACAGTGTTATCGGTACGGTGGGAAAGGGGACGGGGTCCCTGCTGTATATTACAGTGCTATAGATTCGGTGGGCAAGGGGATGGGGTCCCTGCTGTATATTACAGCGTTATTGGTACAGCGGGAAAGGGGACGGGATCCCTGCTGTATATTACAGTGTTATAGATTCGGTGGGAAAGGGGACGCCGACCCTGCTGTATATTACAGTGTTATAGATTCGGTGGGAAAGGAGACGGGGTCCCTGCTGTATATTACATTGTTATCGGCACGGTGGGAAAGGGGACGGGATTCCTGCTGTATATTACAGTGTTATTAGAACAGTGGGAAAGGGGACGGGGTCCCTGCAGTATATTATAGTGTTATCGGCACGGCGGGAAAGGGGATGGGATTCCTGCTGTATATCACAGTGTTATCGGTACGGCGGGAAAGGGGACGGGATTCCTGCTGTATATTACAGTGTTATCGGTACGGCGGGAAAGGGGACGGAGTCCCTGCTGTATATTACAGTGTTATCGGTACAGCGGGAAAGGGGACGGGATCCCTGCTGTATATTACAGTGTTATAGATTCGGTGGGAAAGGAGGCGGGGTCCCTGCTGTATATTACATTGTTATCGGTATGGTGGGAAAGGGGATGGGATTCCTGCTGTATATTACAGTGTTATAGATTCGGTGGGAAAGGAGGCGGGGTCCCTGCTGTATATTACATTGTTATCGGTATGGTGGGAAAGGGGATGGGATTCCTGCTGTATATTACAGTGTTATAGATTCGGTGGGAAAGGGGACGGGGTCCCTGCTGTATATTACATTGTTATCGGTACGGTGGGAAAGGGGACGGGGTCCCTGCTGTATATTACAGTGCTATTGGAACGGCGGGAAAGGGGATGGGGTCCCTGCTGTATATTACCGTGTTATCGTTTCAGCGGGAAAGGGGATGGGATCCCTGATGTATATTACAGTGTTATCGGTACGGTGGGAAAGGGGACAGGATCCCTGCTGTTTATTACAGTGTTATCGATTCGGTGGGAAAGGGGACGGTGTCCCTGCTGTATATTACATTGTTATCGGTACGGTGGGAAAGGGGACGGGGTCCCTGCTCTATATTACAGTGTTATTAGAACAGTGGGAAAGGGGACGGGGTCCCTGCAGTATATTACAGTGTTATCGGCACGGCGGGAAAGGGGACGGGATTCCTGCTGTATATTACCGTGTTATCGGTACGGCGGGAAAGGCGACGGTGTCCCTGATGTATATTACAGTGTTATCGGTACGGTGGGAATGGGGACGGGGTCCCTGATGTATGTTACAGTGTTATCGGCACGGTGGGAATGGGGACGGGGTCCCTGATGTATGTTACAGTGTTATCGTTACAGCGGGAAAGGGGACGGGGTCCTTGATGTATATTACAGTGTTATCGGTACGGTGGGAAAGGGATGGGGTCCCTGCTGTATATTACAGTATTATCGGTACGGTGGGAAAGGGATGGGGTCCCTGCTGTATATTACAATGTTATCGGTACAGCAGGAAAGGGGACGGGTCCCTGCTGTATATTACAGTGTTATCTTTACGGCGGGAAATGAGACGGGGTCCTTGATGTATATTACAGTGTTATCGGTACGGTGGGAAAGGGATGGGGTCCCTGCTGTATATTACAGTATTATCGGTACGGTGGGAAAGGGATGGGGTCCCTGCTGTATATTACAATGTTATCGGTACAGCAGGAAAGGGGACGGGTCCCTGCTGTATATTACAGTGTTATCTTTACGGCGGGAAATGAGACGGGGTCCCTGCTGTATATTTCAGTTTTATCAGTACAGTGGGAAAGGGGACGGGGTCCCTGCCGGATATTACAGCGTTATCGGTACAGCGGGAAAGGGGACGGGATTCCTGCGGTATATTACAGTGTTATCGGTACGGCGGGAAAGGGGACGGGGTCCCTGCTGTACATTAGAGTGTTATCGGTACGGCGGGAAAGGGGACGGGGTCCCTGCCGGATATTACAGCGTTATTGGTACGGCGGGAAAGGGGACGGGGTCCCTGCTGTACATTTCAGTGTTATCAGTACAGTGGGAAAGGGGACGGGGTCCCTGCCGGATATTACAGCGTTATCGGTACGGCGGGAAAGGGGACGGGATTCCTGCGGTATATTACAGTGTTATCGGCACGGCGGGAAAGGGGACGGGATTCCTGCTGTATATTACAGTGTTATCTGTACGGCGGAAAAGGGACGGGGTCCCTGCTGTATATTACAGTGTTATCTGTACGGCGGGAAAGGGGACGGGGTCCCTGCTGTATATTACAGTGTTATCGGTACAGCGGGAAAGGGGACGGGGTCCCTGCTGTATATTACAGTGTTATCGTGACTGCGGGGAAGAGGACGGGGTCCCTGCTTATATTACAGTGTTATCGTGACTGCGGGGAAGAGGACGGGGTCCCTGCTGTATATTACAGTGTTATCGGTACGGTGGGAAAGGGGATGGGGTCCCTGCTGTATATTACAGTGTTATCGGTACGGTGGGAAAGGGGACGGGGTCCCTGCTCTATATTACAGTGTTATCGGTACGGCGGGAATTGGGATGGGGTCCCTGCTGTATATTACAGTGTTAACAGTACTGTGGGAAAGGGATGGGGTCCCTGCTGTATATTACAGTGCTATCGGTACGGTGGGAATGGGGACGGTTTCCCTGCTGGATATTACAGCGTTATCGGTACGGCGGGAAAGGGGACGGAGTCCCTCTTATATATTACAGTGTTATCGGTACGGCGGGAAAGGGGACGGGATTCCTGCTGTATATTACAGTGTTATCGGTACGGCGGGAAAGGGGACGGAGTCCCTGCTGTATATTACAGTGTTATCGGTACGGCGGGAAAGGGATCGGGGTCCCTGCTGTATAGTACAGTGTTATCGGCACGGCGGGAAAGGGGACGGGATTCCTGCTGTATATTACAGTGTTATCGGTACGGCGGGAAAGGGATCGGGGTCCCTGCTGTATAGTACAGTGTTATCGGCACGGCGGGAAAGGGGACGGGGTCCCTGCTGTACATTACAGTGTTATCGGCACGGCGGGAAAGGGGACGGGGTCCCTGCTGTATATTACAGTGTTATCGGTACAGTGGGTAAGGGGATGGAGTCCCTGCTGTATATTTCAGTGTTATCGGTCTGGCTGGAAAGGGGATGGGGTCCCTGTTGTATTTTACAGTGTTATCGGTACGGCAGAGAAAGGGGATGGGGTCCCTGCTGTATATTACAGTGTTATCGGTACAGTGGGTAAGGGGATGGAGTCCCTGCTATATATTACAGTGTTATCGGTACGGCTGGAAAGGGGATGGGGTCCCTGCTGTAAATTACAGTGTTATCGGTACGGCGGGAAAGGGGACGGGGTCCCTGCGGAAATTTAGAGTGTTATCGGCACGGCGGGAAAGGGGACGGGATTCCTGCTGTATATTACAGTGTTATCGGTACGGCGGGAAAGGGGACGGGGTCCCTGCTGTATATTACAGTGTTATCGGCACGGCGGGAAAGGGGACGGGATTCCTGCTGTATATCACAGTGTTATCGGCACGGCGGGAAAGGGGACGGGATTCCTGCTGTATATTACAGTGTTATCGGTACGGCGGGAAAGGCGACGGGGTCCCTGCTGTATATTACAGTGTTATCGGTACGGTGGGAAAGGGGACGGGGTCCCTGCTGTATATTACAGTGTTATAGATTTGGTTGGAAAGGCGACGGGGTCCCTGCTGTATATTACAGTGTTATCGGTACGGTGGGAAAGGGGACGGGGTCCCTGCTGTATAATGCAGTGTTATAGATTCGGTGGGAAAGGGGACGGGGTCCCTGCTGTATATTGCAGTGTTATCGGTACGGTGGGAAAGGGGACGGGGTCCCTGCTGTATATTACATTGTTATCGGTACGGTGGGAAAGGGAACGGGGTCCCTGCTGTATATGACAGTGTTATCGGTACGGCGGGAAAGGGGACGGAGTCCCTGCTGTATATTACTTTGTTTTCGGTACGGTGGGAAAAGGGGGGCGCGTCTCTGCTGTATATTACAGTGTTATCGGTACAGTGGGAAAGGGGACGGAGTCCCTGCTGTATATTACAGTGTTATCGATACGGCCGGAAAGGGGACGGGGTCCCTGCTGTATATTACAGTGTTATCGGTACAGTGGGAAAGGGGACGGGGTCCCTGCTGTATATTACAGTGTTATTGGTACAGTGGGAAAGGGGACGGGGTCCCTGCTGGGTATTACAGTGTTATCGGTACGGCGGGAAAGGGGACGGGGTCCCTGCTGTATATTACAGTGTTATCGGTACGGTGGGAAAGGGATGGGGTCCCTGCTGTATATTACAGTGCTATTGGAACGGCGGGAAAGGGGATGGGGTCCCTGCTGTATATTACCGTGTTATCGTTTCAGCGGGAAAGGGGACGGGGTCCCTGCTGTATATTACAGTGTTATTGGTACAGTGGGAAAGGGGACGGAGTCCCTGCTGTATATTACAGTGTTATCGGCACGGCGGGAAAGGGGACGGGGTCCCTGCTGTATATTACAGTGTTATCGGCACGGTGGGAATGGGGACGGGGTCCCTGCTGTATATTACAGTATTATCGGTACGGTGGGAAAGGGATGGGGTCCCTGCTGTATATTACAGTGCTATTAGAACGGCGGGAACGGGGATGGGGTCCCTGCTGTATATTACAATGTTATCTGTACAGCAGGAAAGGGGACGGGTCCCTGCTGTATATTACAGTGTTATCTTTACGGCGGGAAATGAGACGGGGTCCCTGCTGTATATTTCAGTTTTATCAGTACAGTGGGAAAGGGGACGGTGTCCCTGCCGGATATTACAGCGTTATCGGTACGGCGGGAAAGGGGACGGGATTCCTGCTGGATATTACAGTGTTATCGTTACGGCGGGAAAGGGGACGTGGTCCCTGCTGTATATTACAGTGTTATCGTTACGGCGGGAAAGGGGACGTGGTCCCTGCTGTATATTACAGTGTTATCGGTACAGTGGGAAAGGGGACGGGGTCCCTGCCGGATATTACAGCGTTATCGGTACGGCGGGAAAGGGGACGGGATTCCTGCGGTATATTACAGTGTTATCGGTACAGTGGGAAAGGGGACGGGGTCCCTGCCGGATATTACAGCGTTATCGGTACGGCGGGAAAGGGGACGGGATTCCTGCGGTATATTACAGTGTTATCGATACGGTGGGAAAGGGGACGGGGGTCCCTGCTGTATATTACAGTGTTATCGTTACGGCGGGAAAGGGGACGTGGTCCCTGCTGTATATTACAGTGTTATCGGTACGGCGGGAAAGGGGACGGGGTCTCTGTTGTATATTACAGTGTTATCGGTACGGTGGGAAAGGGGATGGGGTCCCTGCTGTATATTACAGTGTTATAGATTCGGTGGGAAAGGGGATGGGGTCCCTGCTGTATATTACAGTGTTATAGATTCGGTGGGAAAGGGGATGGGGTCCCTGCTGTATATTACAGTGTTATAGATTCGGTGGGAAAGGGGACGGGGTCCCTGCTGTATATTACAGTGTTATCGGTACAGCGGGAAAGGGTACGGGATCCCTGCTGTATATTACAGTGTTATAGATTCGGTGGGAAAGGAGGCGGGGTCCCTGCTGTATATTACAGTGTTATCGGTACGGTGGGAAAGGGGACGGGATCCCTGCTGTTTATTACAGTGTTATAGATTCGGTGGGAAAGGGGACGGGGTCCCTGCTGTATATTACATTGTTATCGGTACGGTGGGAAAGGGGACGGGGTCCCTGCTGTATATTACAGTGTTATTAGAACAGTGGGAAAGGGGACGGGGTCCCTGCAGTATATTACAGTGTTATCGGCACGGCGGGAAAGGGGACGGGATTCCTGCTGTATATCACAGTGTTATTAGAACAGTGGGAAAGGGGACGGGGTCCCTGCAGTATATTATAGTGTTATCGGTATGGCGGAAAAGGGGATGCAGCCCTGCAGTATATTACAGTGTTATCGGCACGGCGGGAAAGGGGACGGGATTCCTGCTGTATAACACAGTGTTATTAGAACAGTGGGAAAGGGGACGGGGTCCCTGCAGTATATTACAGTGTTATCGGCACGGCGGGAAAGGGGACGGGATTCCTGCTGCATATTACAGTGTTATCGGCACGGCGGGAAAGGGGACGGGATTCCTGCTGTATATTACAGTGTTATCGATACGGCGGGAAAGGCGACGGGGTCCCTGCTGTATATTACTGTGTTATTAGAACAGTGGGAAAGGGGACGGGGTCCCTGCTGTATATTACAGTGTTATCGTTACAGCGGGAAAGGGGACGGGGTCCCTGCTGTATATTACAGTGTTATCGGCACGGTGGGAATGGGGACGGGGTCCCTGATGTATATTACAGTGTTATCGTGACAGCGGGAAAGGGGACGGGGTCCCTGATGTATATTACAGTGTTATCGGTTTGGCGGGAAAGGGGACGGGGTCCCTGCTGTATATTACAGTGTTATCGGTACGGTGGGAAAGGGGACGGGGTCCCTGCTGTATATTACAGTGTTATCGGTATTGTGGGAAAGGGATGGGGTCCCTGCTGTATATTACAGTGCTATTGGAACGGCGGGAAAAGGGATGGGGTCCCTGCTGTATATTACAGTGTTATCGTTTCAGCGGGAAAGGGGATGGGGTCCCTGATGTATATTACAGTGTTATCGGTACAGCGGGAAAGGGGACGGGATCCCTGCTGTATATTACAGTGTTATAGATTCGGTGGGAAAGGGGACGGGGTCCCTGCTGTATATTACAGTGTTATCGGTATGGTGGGAAAGGGGACGGGATTCCTGCTGTATATTACAGTGTTATCGGTACGGCGGGAAAGGGGACGGGGTCCCTGCTGTATATTAAAGTGTTATCGGTACGGCGGGAAAGGGGACGGGGTCCCTGCTGTATATTAAAGTGTTATCGGTGCGGCGGGAAAGGGGACGGGGTCCCTGCTGTATATTACAGTGTTATCGGCACGGTGGGAATGGGGACGGGGTCCCTGATGTATATTACAGTGTTATCGGTACGGCGGGAAAGGGGACGGGGTCCCTGCTGTATATTACAGCATTATCGGTACGGCGGGAAAGGGATGGGGTCCCTGCTGTATATTACAGTGCTATTAGAACGGCGGGAAAGGGGATGGGGTCCCTGCTGTATATTACAGCGTTATCAGTACAGTGGGAAAGGGGACGGGGTCCCTGCCGGATATTACAGCGTTATCGGTACGGCGGGAAAGGGGACAGGATTCCTGCTGTATATTACAGTGTTATCGGAACAGCCGGAAAGGGGACGGGGTCCCTGCTTATATTACAGTGTTATCGGTACGGCGGGAATTGGGATGGGGTCCCTGCTGTATATTACAGTGTTAACAGTACTGTGGGAAAGGGATGGGGTCCCTGCTGTATATTACAGTGCTATTGGAACGGCGGGAAAGGGGACGGGGTCCCTGCTGTATATTACAGTGTTATCGGTACGGTGGGAAAGTGGACGGGGTCCCTGCTGTATATTACAGTGTTATCGGTACGGCGGGAAAGGGGACGGTGTCCCTGCTGTATATTACAGTGTTATCGGTACGGTGGGAAAGTGGACGGGGTCCCTGCTGTATATTACAGTGTTATCGGTACGGCGGGAAAGGGGACGGGGTCCCTGATGTATATTACAGTGTTATCGGTACGGTGGGAAAGGGGACGGTGTCCCTGCTGTATATTACAGTGTTATCGGTACGGCGGGAAAGGGGACGGGGTCCCTGCTGTATATTACACTGTTATCGGTACGGCGGGAAAGGGGACGGGGTCCCTGCTGTATATTACAGTGTTATCGGTACGGCTGGAAAGGGGACGGGGTCCCTGCTGGATATTACAGTGTTATCGTTTCAGCGGGAAAGGGGATGGGGTCCCTGATGTATATTACAGTGTTATCGGTACAGCGGGAAAGGGATCGGGGTCCCTGCTGTATATTTCAGTGTTATCGGTACAGTGGGAAAGGGGACGGGGTCCCTGCTGGATATTACAGTGTTATCGTTTCAGCGGGAAAGGGGATGGGGTCCCTGATGTATATTACAGTGTTATAGATTCGGCGGGAAAGGGTACGGGGTCCCTGCTGTATATTACATTGTTATAGATTCGGTGGGAAAGGGGACGGGGTCCCTGCTGTATATTACAGTGTTATCGGCACGGCGGGAAAGGGGACGGGGTCCCTGCTGTTTATTACATTGTTATAGATTCGGTGGGAAAGGGGACGGGGTCCCTGCTGTATATTACAGTGTTATCGGCACGGCGGGAAAGGGGACGGGATTCCTGCTGTATATTACAGTGTTATTAGAACAGTGGGAAAGGGGACGGGGTCCCTGCAGTATATTACAGTGTTATCGGCACGGCGGGAAAGGGGACGGGTCCCTGCTGTATATTACAGTGTTATCGGTACGGCGGGAAAGGGGACGGGATTCCTGCTGTATAACACAGTGTTATCGGTACGGCGGGAAATGGGACGGGATTCCTGCTGTATATTACAGTGTTATCGGTACGGCGGGAAAGGGGACGGGTCCCTGCTGTATATTACAGTGTTATCGGTGCGACGGGAAAGGGGACGGGTCCCTGCTGTATATTACAGTGTTATCGATACGGTGGGAAAGGGGACGGGATTCCTGCTGTATATTACAGTGTTATCGGAACAGCCGGAAAGGGGACGGGGTCCCTGCTCTATATTACAGTGTTATCGGTACGGCGGGAATTGGGATGGGGTCCCTGCTGTATATTACAGTGCTATTGGAACGGCGGGAAAGGGGATGGGGTCCCTGCTTATATTACAGTGCTATCGGTACGGCGGGAAAGGGGATGGGGTCCCTGCTGTATATTACAGTGTTATCGGTACGGTGGGAATGGGGACGGGGTCCCTGATGTATATTACAGTGTTATCGGTACGGCGGGAAAGGGGACGGGGTCCCTGCTGTATATTACAGTGTTATCGGTACGGCGGGAAAGGGGACGGGTCCCTGCTGTATATTACAGTGTTATCGGTACAGCAGGAAATGGGACGGGTCCCTGCTGTATATTACAGTGTTATCGGTACGACGGGAAAGGGGACGGGTCCCTGCTGTATATTACAGTGTTATCGATACGGTGGGAAAGGGGACGGGATTCCTGCTGTATATTACAGTGTTATCGGAACAGCCGGAAAGGGGACGGGGGTCCCTGCTTATATTACAGTGCTATCGGTACGGTGGGAATGGGGACGGGGTCCCTGATGTATATTACAGTGTTATCGGTACGGCGGGAAAGGGGACGGGGTCCCTGCTGTATATTACAGTGTTATCGGTACAGCAGGAAATGGGACGGGTCCCTGCTGTATATTACAGTGTTATCGGTACGACGGGAAAGGGGACGGGTCCCTGCTGGATATTACAGCGTTATCGGTACGGTGGGAAAGGGGACGGGATTCCTGCTGTATATTACAGTGTTATCGGAACAGCCGGAAAGGGGACGGGGGTCCCTGCTTATATTACAGTGTTATCGGTACAGCCGGAAAGGGGACGGGGTCCCTGCTCTATATTACAGTGTTATCGGTACGGCGGGAATTGGGATGGGGTCCCTGCTGTATATTACAGTGTTATCAGTACGGTGGGAATGGGGACGGGGTCCCTGATGTATATTACAGTGCTATCGGTATGGCGGGAAAGGGGACGGGTCCCTGCTGTATATTACAGTGTTATCGGTACGGCGGGAAAGGGGACGGGGTCCCTGCTGTATATTACAGTGTAATCGGTACAGCGGGAAAGGGGACGGGATCCCTGCTGTATATTACAGTGCTATAGATTCGGTGGGAAAGGAGGCGGGGTCCCTGCTGTATATTACAGTGTAATCGGTACGGCGGGAAAGGGGACGGGATCCCTGCTGTATATTACAGTGCTATAGATTCGGTGGGAAAGGGGACGGGATTCCTGCTGTATATTACAGTGTTATCGGTACGGTGGGAAAGGGGACGGGGTCCCTGCTGTATATTACAGTGTTATCGGTACGGCGGGAAAGGGGACGGGGTCCCTGCTGTATATTACAGTGTTATCGGTACGGTGGGAAAGGGGACGGGGTCCCTGCTGTATATTACAGTGTTATCGGTACGGTGGGAAAGGGATGGGGTCCCTGCTGTATATTACCGTGTTATCGTTTCAGCGGGAAAGGGGATGGGGTCCCTGATGTATATTACAGTGTTATAGATTCGGTGGGAAAGGGGACCGGGTCCCTGCTGTATATTACATTGTTATCGGTACGGTGGGAAAGGGGACGGGGTCCCTGCTGTATATTACAGTGTTATTAGAACAGTGGGAAACGGACGGGGTCCCTGCTGTATATTACAGTGTTATCGGCACGGCGGGAAAGGGGACGGGATTCCTGCTGTATATCACAGTGTTATCAGTACGGCGGGAAAGGGGACGGGATTCCTGCTGTATATTACAGTGTTATCGGTACGGCGGGAAAGGGGACGGGATTCCTGCTGTATATTACAGTGTTTCGGTACGGCGGGAAAGGGGACGCGGCCCTGCTGTATATTACAGTGATTCGGTACGGCGGGAAAAGGGACGGGGTCCCTGCTGTATATTACAGTGTTATCGGCACGGCGGGAAAGGGGACGGGATTCCTGCTGTATATTACAGTGTTATCGGTATGGCGGAAAAGGGGATGCAGCCCTGCTGTATATTACAGTGTTATCGGTACGGCGGTAAAGGGGACGCGGCCCTGCTGTATATTACTGTGTTATTAGAACAGTGGGAAAGGGGACGGGGTCCCTGCAGTATGTTACAGTGTTATCGGCACGGCGGGAAAGGGGTCGGGATTCCTGCTGTATATTACAGTGTTATAGATTCGGTGGGAAAGGGGACGGGGTCCCTGCTGTATATTACAGTGTTATCGGTACGGCGGGAAAGGGGACGGTGTCCCTGCTGTATTTTACAGTGTTATCGGTACGGCGGGAAAGGGAACGGGGTCCCTGCTGTATATTACAGTGTTATCGGTACGGCGGGAAAGGGAACGGGGACCCTGGTGTATATTACAGTGTTATCGGTACGGCGGGAAAGGGAACGGGGTCCCTGCGTTATATTACAGTGTTATCGTTACGGCGGGAAAGGGGACCAGGTCCTTGTTGTATATTACATTGTTATCGGTACAGCGAGAAAGTGGTCGGTGTTCCTGCTGTATATTACAGTGTTATCAGTACAGTGGGAAAGGGGACGGTGTCCCTGCTGTACATTACAGTATTATCGGTACGGTGGGAAAGGGGACGGGGTCCCTGCTGTATTTTACACTGTTATCGATACGGCGGGAAATGGGACGGGGTCCCTGCTGTATATTAAAGTGTTATCGGTACGGCGGGAAAGGGGACGGTGTCCCTGCTGTATATTACAGTGTTATCGGTACGGCGGGAAAGGGGACGGGGTCCCTGCTGTATATTACAGTGTTATCGGTACGGTGGGAAAGGGGATGGGGTCCTTGCTGTATATTACAGTGTTATAGATTCGGTGGGAAAGGGGACGGGGTCCCTGCTGTATATTACAGTGTTATAGATTCGGTGGGAAAGGGGACGGGGTCCCTGCTGTATATTACAGTGTTATAGATTCGGTGGGAAAGGGGATGGGGTCCTTGCTGTATATTACAGTGTTATAGATTCGGTGGGAAAGGGGACGGGGTCCCTGCTGTATATTACAGTGTTATCGGTACAGCGGGAAAGGGGACGGGATTCCTGCTGTATATTACAGTGTTATAGATTCGGTGGGAAAGGGGACGGGGTCCCTGCTGTATATTACATTGTTATCGGTACGGCGGGAAAGGGTACGGGGTCCCTGCTGTATATTACAGTGTTATCGGTACGGCGGGAAAGGGTACGGGGTCCCTGCTGTATATTACAGTGTTATCGGTACGGCGGGAAAGGGTACGGGGTCCCTGCTGTATATTACAGTGTTATCGGTACGGTGGGAAAGGGGACGGGGTCCCTGCTGTATATTACAGTGTTATCGGTGCGGTGAGAAAGGGTACGGGGTCCCTGCTGTATATTACAGTGTTATCGGTACGGTGGGAAAGGGGACGGGGTCCCTGCTGTATATTACAGTGTTATTAGAACAGTGGGAAAGGGGACGGGGTCCCTGCAGTATATTACAGTGTTATCGGCACGGCGGGAAAGGGGACGGGATTCCTGCTGTATATTACAGTGTTATCGGTACGGCGGGAAAGGGGACGCGGCCCTGCTGTATATTACAGTGTTTCGGTACGGCGGGAAAGGGGACGGGGTCCCTGCTGTATATTACAGTGTTATCGGCACGGCGGGAAAGGGGACGGGATTCCTGCTGTATATCACAGTGTTATCGGCACGGCGGGAAAGGGGACGGGATTCCTGCTGTATATTACAGTGTTATCGGTACGGCGGGAAAGGCGACGGGGTCCCTGCTGTATATTACAGTGTTATCGGCACGGTGGGAATGGGGACGGGGTCCCTGATGTATATTACAGTGTTATCGTTACAGCGGGAAAAGGGACGGGGTCCCTGATGTATATTACAGTGTTATCGGTACGACGGGAAAGGGGACGGGTCCCTGCTGTATATTACAGTGTTATCGGTACGGCGGGAACGGGGACGGGGTCCCTGCTGTATATTACAGCATTATCGGTACGGTGGGAAAGGGATGGGGTCCCTGCTGTATATTACAGTGCTATTAGAACGGCGGGAAAGGGGATGGGGTCCCTGCTGTATATTACAGTGTTATCGGTACAGCAGGAAAGGGGACGGGTCCCTGCTGTATATTACAGTGTTATCGTTACGGCGGGAAATGAGACGGGGTCCCTGCTGTATATTTCAGTGTTATCAGTACAGTGGGAAAGGGGACGGGGTCCCTGCCGGATATTACAGCATTATCGGTACGGCGGGAAAGGGGACGGGATTCCTGCGGTATATTACAGTGTTATCGATACGGTGGGAAAGGGGACGGGATTACTGCTGTATATTACAGTGGTATCGGTACGGCGGGAAAGGGGACGCGGCCCTGCTGTATATTACAGTGTTATCGGTACTGCGGGAAAGGGGACGGGGTCCCTGCTGTATATTACAGTGTTATCGGTACGGTGGGAAAGGGGATGGGGTCCCTGCTGTATATTACAGTGTTATCAGTACTGTGGGAAAGGGATGGGGTCCCTGCTGTATATTACAGTGTTATCGGTACTGTGGGAAAGGGATGGGGTCCCTGCTGTATATTACAGTGTTATCGGTACGGCGGGAAAGGGGACGGGGTCTCTGTTGTATATTACAGAATTATCGTTACAGCGGGAAAGGGGACGGGGTCCCTGCTGTATATTACAGTGTTATCGGTACGGTGGGAAAGGGGACGGGGTCCCTGCTGTATATTACAGTGTTATCGGTACGGTGGGAAAGGGGACGGGGTCCCTGCTGTATATTACAGTGTTATCGGTACGGTGGGAAAGGGATGGGATCCCTGCTGTATATTACAGTGTTATAGATTCGGTGGGAAAGGGGATAGGGTCCCTGCTGTATATTACAGTGTTATAGATTCGCTGGGAAAGGGGACGGGGTCCCTGCTGTATATTACATTGTTATCGGTATGGTGGGAAAGGGGACGGGATTCCTGCTGTATATTACAGTGTTATAGATTCGCTGGGAAAGGGGACGGGGGCCCTGCTGTATATTACAGTGTTATCGGTACGGTGGGAAAGGGGACGGGATTCCTCCTGTACATTACAGTGTTATCGGTACGGCGGGAAAGGGGACGGGGTCCCTGCTGTATATTACAGTGTTATTGGTACGGCGGGAAAGGGGACGGGGTCCCTGCTGTATATTACAGTGTTATCGGTACGGTGGGAAAGGGATGGGATCCCTGCTGTATATTACAGTGTTATAGATTCGGTGGGAAAGGGGATAGGGTCCCTGCTGTATATTACAGTGTTCTAGATTCGGTGGGAAAGGGGACGGGGTCCCTGCTGTATATTACAGTGTTATCGGTACAGCGGGAAAGGGGACGGGATCCCTGCTGTATATTACAGTGTTATTAGAACAGTGGGAAAGGGACGGGGTCCCTGCAGTATATTACAGTGTTATCGGCACGGCGGGAAAGGGGACGGGATTCCTGCTGTATATTACAGTGTTTCGGTACGGCGGGAAAGGGGACGCGGCCCTGCTGTATATTACAGTGATTCGGTACGGCGGGAAAAGGGACGGGGTCCCTGCTGTATATTACAGTGTTATCGGCACGGCGGGAAAGGGGACGGGATTCCTGCTGTATATTACAGTGTTATCGGTATGGCGGAAAAGGGGATGCAGCCCTGCTGTATATTACAGTGTTATCGGTACGGCGGGAAAGGGGACGCGGCCCTGCTGTATATTACTGTGTTATTAGAACAGTGGGAAAGGGGACGGGGTCCCTGCAGTATATTACAGTGTTATCGGCACGGCGGGAAAGGGGTCGGGATTCCTGCTGTATATTACAGTGTTATAGATTCGGTGGGAAAGGGGACGGGGTCCCTGCTGTATATTACAATGTTACCGGTACAGCGGGAAAGGGGACGGGATCCCTGCTGTATATTACAGTGTTATAGATTCGGTGGGAAAGGAGGCGGGGTCCCTGCTGTATATTACATTGTTATCGGTACGGCGGGAAAGGGGACGGTGTCCCTGCTGTATATTACAGTGTTATCGGTACGGCGGGAAAGGGGACGGGGTCCCTGCTGTATATTACAGTGTTATCGGTACGGCGGGAAAGGGGACGGAGTCCATGTTGTATATTACCGCGTTATCGGTACGGCGGGAAAGGGGACGGTGTCCCTGCTGTATATTACAGTGTTATCGGTACGGTGGGAAAGGGATGGGGTCCCTGCTGTATATTACAGTGCTATTGGAACGGCGGGAAAGGGGACGGGGTCCCTGCTGTATATTACAGTGTTATCGGTACGGCGGGAAAGGGGACGGTGTCCCTGCTGTATATTACAGTGTTATCGGTACGGTGGGAAAGGGATGGGGTCCCTGCTGTATATTACAGTGCTATTGGAACGGCGGGAAAGGGGATGGGGTCCCTGCTGTATATTACCGTGTTATCGTTTCAGCGGGAAAGGGGACGGGGTCCCTGCTATATATTACAGTGTTATCGGCACGGCGGGAAAGGGGACGGGGTCCCTGCTGTATATTACAGTGTTATCGGCACGGTGGGAATGGGGACGGGGTCCCTGATGTATATTACAGTGTTATCGTTACAGCGGGAAAGGGGACGGGTCCCTGCTGTATATTACAGTGTTATCGGTACGGCGGGAAAGGCATGGGGTCCCTGCTGTATATTACAGTGCTATTAGAACGGCGGGAAAGGGGATGGGGTCCCTGCTGTATATTACAGTGTTATCGGTACGGCGGGAACGGGGACGGTGTCCCTGCTGTATATTACAGTGTTATCGGTACGGTGGGAAAGGCATGGGGTCCCTGCTGTATATTACAGTGCTATTAGAACGGCGGGAAAGGGGATGGGGTCCCTGCTGTATATTACAGTGTTATCGGTACGGCGGGAAATGAGACGGGGTCCCTGCTGTATATTTCAGTGTTATCAGTACAGTGGGAAAGGGGACGGGGTCCCTGCCGGATATTACAGCGTTATCGGTACGGCGGGAAAGGGGACGGTATTCCTGCGGTATATTACAGTGTTATCGATACGGTGGGAAAGGGGACGGGCATCCTGCTGTATATTACAGAATTATCGTTAAGGCGGGAAAGGGGACGGGATCCCTGCTGTATATTACAGTGTTTCGGTACGGCGGGAAAGGGGACGCGGCCCTGCTGTATATTACTGTGTTATCGGCACGGCGGGAAAGGGGACGGGATTCCTGCTGTATATTACAGTGTTATAGATTCGGTGGGAAAGGGGACGGGGTCCCTGCTGTATATTACAGTGTTACCGGTACAGCGGGAAAGGGGACGGGATCCCTGCTGTATATTACAGTGTTATAGATTCGGTGGGAAAGGAGGCGGGGTCCCTGCTGTATATTACATTGTTATCGGTACGGTGGGAAAGGGTACGGTGTCCCTGCTGTATATTACAGTGTTATCGGTACGGCGGGAAAGGGGACGGGGTCCCTGCTGTATATTACAGTGTTATCGGTACGGTGGGAAAGGGATGGGGTCCCTGCTGTATATTACAGTGCTATTGGAACGGCGGGAAAGGGGATGGGGTCCCTGCTGTATATTACAGTGTTATCGTTTCAGCGGGAAAGGGGATGGGGTCCCTGATGTATATTACAGTGTTATCGGTACGGTGGGAAAGGGGACGGGTTCCCTGCTGTTTATTACAGTGTTATAGATTCGGTGGGAAAGGGGACGGGGTCCCTGCTGTATATTACATTGTTATCGGTACGGTGGGAAAGGGGACGGGGTCCCTGATGTATATTACAGTGTTATTAGAACAGTGGGAAAGGGGACGGAGTCCCTGCTGTATATTACAGTGTTATCGGTACGGCGGAAAAGGGACGGGGTCCCTGATGTATATTACAGTGTTATCGGTGCAGTGGGAAAGGGGACGGGGTCCCTGCTGTATATTACAGTGTTATCGGCACGGTGGGAATGGGGACGGGGTCCCTGATGTATATTACAGTGTTATCGTTTCAGCGGGAAAGGGGACGGGGTCCCTGATGTATATTACAGTGTTATCTGTACGGTGGGAAAGGGGACGGGATCCCTGCTGTTTATTACAGTGTTATAGACTCGGTGGGAAAGGGGACGGGGTCCCTGCAGTTTATTACAGTGTTATCGGCACGGCGGGAAAGGGGACGGGATTCCTGCTGTATATTACAGTGTTATCGGTACGGCGGGAAAGGCGACGGGGTCCCTGCTGTATATTACAGTGTTATTAGAACAGTGGGAAAGGGGACGGCGTCCCTGCAGTATATTACAGTGTTATCGGCACGGCGGGAAAGGGGACGGGATTCCTGCTGTATATTACAGTGTTATCGGTATGGCGGGAAAGGCGACGGGGTCCCTGCTGTATATTACAGTGTTATTAAAACAGTGGGAAAGGGGACGGGGTCCCTGCAGTATATTACAGTGTTATCAGTACGGCGGATAAGGGGACGGAGTCCCTGCTGTATATTACAGTGTTATCGGTACGGCGGAAAAGGGACGGGGTCCCTGATGTATATTACAGTGTTATCGTTACAGCGGGAAAGGGGACGGGGTCCCTGATGTATATTACAGTGTTATCGGCACGGTGGGAATGGGGATAGGGTCCCTGATGTATATTACAGTGTTATCGTGACAGCGGGAAAGGGGACGGGGTCCCTGATGTATATTACAGTGTTATCGGTACGGTGGGAAAGGGGACGGGGTCCCTGCTGTATATTACAGTGTTATCGGTACGGCATAAAAGGGACGGGGTCCCTGATGTATATTACAGTGTTATCGGTGCAGTGGGAAAGGGGACGGGGTCCCTGCTGTATATTACAGTGTTATCGGTACGGCGGGAAAGGGGACGGGGTCCCTGCTGTATATTACATTGTTATCGGTACGGTGGGAAAGGGATGGGGTCCCTGCTGTATATTACAGTGTTATCGTTTCAGCGGGAAAGGGGACGGGGTCCCTGATGTATATTACATTGTTATCGGTACGGTGGGAAAGGGGACGGGGTCCCTGATGTATATTACAGTGTTATCGGTACGGCAGGAAAGGGGACGGGGTCCCTGCTGTATATTACAGTGTTATCGGTACGGCGGAAAAGGGACGGGGTCCCTGATGTATATTACAGTGTTATCGTTTCAGCGGGAAAGGGGACGGGGTCCCTGATGTATATTACAGTGTTATCTGTACGGTGGGAAAGGGGACGGGATCCCTGCTGTTTATTACAGTGTTATAGACTCGGTGGGAAAGGGGACGGGGTCCCTGCTGTATATTACATTGTTATCGGTACGGTGGGAAAGGGGACGGGGTCCCTGCTGTATATTACAGTGTTATTAGAACAGTGGGAAAGGGGACGGGGTCCCTGCAGTTTATTACAGTGTTATCGGCACGGCGGGAAAGGGGACGGGATTCCTGCTGTATATTACAGTGTTATCGGTACGGCGGGAAAGGCGACGGGGTCCCTGCTGTATATTACAGTGTTATTAGAACAGTGGGAAAGGGGACGGCGTCCCTGCAGTATATTACAGTGTTATCGGCACGGCGGGAAAGGGGACGGGATTCCTGCTGTATATTACAGTGTTATCGGTATGGCGGGAAAGGCGACGGGGTCCCTGCTGTATATTACAGTGTTATCGGCACGGCGGGAAAGGGGACGGGATTCCTGCTGTATATTACAGTGTTATCGGTACGGCGGAAAAGGGACGGGGTCCCTGATGTATATTACAGTGTTATCGTTACAGCGGGAAAGGGGACGGGATTCCTGCTGTATATTACAGTGTTATCGGCACGGTGGGAATGGGGATAGGGTCCCTGATGTATATTACAGTGTTATCGTGACAGCGGGAAAGGGGACGGGGTCCCTGATGTATATTACAGTGTTATCGGTACGGCGGGAAAGGGGACGGGGTCCCTGCTGTATATTACAGTGTTATCAGTACGGTGGGAAAGGGGACGGGGTCCCTACTGTATATTACAGTGTTATCGGTACGGCATAAAAGGGACGGGGTCCCTGATGTATATTACAGTGTTATCGGTGCAGTGGGAAAGGGGACGGGGTCCCTGCTGTATATTACAGTGTTATCGGCACGGTGGGAATGGGGATGGGGTCCCTGATGTATTTTACAGTGTTATCGTTTCAGCGGGAAAGGGGACGGGGTCCCTGCTGTTTATTACAGTGTTATAGACTCGGTGGGGAAGGGGACGGGGTCCCTGCTGTATATTACATTGTTATCGGTACGGCGGGAAAGGGGATGGGGTCCCTGCTGTATATTACATTGTTATCGGTACGGTGGGAAAGGGGACGGGATTCCTGCTGTATATTACAGTGTTATCGGTACGTTGGGAAAGGGGACGGGGTCCCTGATGTATATTACAGTGTTATCGGTACGTTGGGAAAGGGGACGGAGTCCCTGCTGTATATTACAGTGTTATCGGTACGGCGGGAAAGGGGACGGGTCCCTGCTGTATATTACAGTGTTATCAGTACGGTGGGAAAGGGGACGGGGTCCCTGATGTATATTACAGTGTTATCGGTATGGCGGGAAAGGGGACGGGTCCCTGCTGTATATTACAGTGTTATCAGTACGGTGGGAAAGGGGACGGGGTCCCTACTGTATATTACAGTACTATTGGAACGGCGGGAAAAGGGATGGGGTCCCTGCTGTATATTACAGTGTTATCGTTTCAGCGGGAAAGGGGATGGGGTCCCTGATGTATATTACAGTGTTATCGGTACAGCGGAAAAGGGGACGGGATCCCTGCTGTATATTACAGTGTTATCGGTACGGTGGGAAAGGGGTCGGGGTCCCTGCTGTATATTACAGTGTTATCGGTACGGCGGGAAAGGCGACGGGGTCCCTGCTGTATATTACAGTGTTATCGGTACAGCGGGAAAGGCGACGGGGTCCCTGCTGTATATTACAGTGTTATCGGTACGGCGGGAAAGGCGACGGGGTCCCTGCTGTATATTACAGTGTTATTAGAACAGTGGGAAAGGGGACGGCGTCCCTGCAGTATATTACAGTGTTATCGGCACGGCGGGAAAGGGGACGGGATTCCTGCTGTATATTACAGTGTTATCGGCACGGCGGGAAAGGGGACGGGATTCCTGCTGTATATTACAGTGTTATCGGTACGGCGGGAAAGGCGACGGGGTCCCTGCTGTATATTACAGTGTTATTAGAACAGTGGGAAAGGGGACGGCGTCCCTGCAGTATATTACAGTGTTATCGGCACGGCGGGAAAGGGGACGGGATTCCTGCTGTATATTACAGTGTTATCGGTATGGCGGGAAAGGCGACGGGGTCCCTGCTGTATATTACAGTGTTATTAAAACAGTGGGAAAGGGGACGGGGTCCCTGCAGTATATTACAGTGTTATCGGTACGGCGGGAAAGGGGACGGGATTCCTGCTGTATATTACAGTGTTATCGGTACGGTGGGAAAGGGGACGGGGTTCCTGCTGTATATTACAGTGTTATCTGTACGGCGGAAAAGGGACGGGGTCCCTGATGTATATTACAGTGTTATCGTTACAACGGGAAAGGGGACGGGGTCCCTGATGTATATTACAGTGTTATCGGCACGGTGGGAATGGGGATAGGGTCCCTGATGTATATTACAGTGTTATCGTGACAGCGGGAAAGGGGACGGGGTCCCTGATGTATATTACAGTGTTATCGGTACGGTGGGAAAGGGGACGGGGTCCCTACTGTATATTACAGTGTTATCGGCATTGTGGGAAAGGGATGGGGTCCCTGCTGTATATTACAGTGTTATCGGTACGGCGGGAAAGGGGACGGGGTCCCTACTGTATATTACAGTGTTATCGGTACGGTGGGAAAGGGGACGGGGTCCCTACTGTATATTACAGTGTTATCGGCATTGTGGGAAAGGGATGGGGTCCCTGCTGTATATTACAGTGTTATCGGTACGGCGGAAAAGGGACGGGGTCCCTGATGTATATTACAGTGTTATCGGTGCAGTGGGAAAGGGGACGGGGTCCCTGCTGTATATTACAGTGTTATCGGCACGGTGGGAATGGGGACGGGGTCCCTGATGTATATTACAGTGTTATCGTTTCAGCGGGAAAGGGGACGGGGTCCCTGATGTATATTACAGTGTTATCTGTACGGTGGGAACGGGGACGGGATCCCTGCTGTTTATTACAGTGTTATAGACTCGGTGGGAAAGGGGACGGGGTCCCTGCTGTATATTACATTGTTATCGGTACGGTGGGAAAGGGGACGGGGTCCCTGCTGTATATTACAGTGTTATCGGCACGGCGGGAAAGGGGACGGGATTCCTGCTGTATATTACAGTGTTATCGGTACGGCGGGAAAGGCGACGGGGTCCCTGCTGTATATTACAGTGTTATTAGAACAGTGGGAAAGGGGACGGCGTCCCTGCAGTATATTACAGTGTTATCGGCACGGCGGGAAAGGGGACGGGATTCCTGCTGTATATTACAGTGTTATAGATTCGGTGGGAAAGGAGGCGGGGTCCCTGCTGTGTATTACAGTGTTATCGGTACGGCGGGAAAGGGGACGGGGTCCCTGCTGTATTTTACAGTGTTATCGGTACGGCGGGAAAGGGAACGGGGTCCCTGCTGTATGTTAAAGTGTTATCGGTACGGCGGGAAAGGGAACGGGGTCCCTGCTGTATATTACAACGTTATCGGTACGGCGGAAAAGGGAACGGGGTCCCTGGTGTATATTACAGTGTTATCGGTACGGCGGGAAAGGGAACGGGGTCCCTGCGTTATATTACAGTGTTATCGTTACGGTGGGAAAGGGGATGGGGTCCCTGCTGTATATTACAGTGTTATCTGTACAGTGGGTAAGGGGATGGGGTCCCTGCTGTATATTACAGTGTTATCGGTACGGTGGGAAATGGGGTTGGTTCCCAGCTGTATATTACAGCGTTATCAGTATGGTGGGAAAAGGGACGGGGTCCCTGCTGTATATTACAGTGTTATCGGTACAGCGGGAAAGGGGACGGGGTCCCTGCTGTATATTACAGTGTTATCGGCACGGCGGGAAAGGGGACGGGGTCCCTGCTGTATATTACAGTGTTATCGGTACAGCGGGAAAAGGGACGGGGTTCCTGCTGTATATTACAGTGTTATCGGCACGGTGGGAATGGGGACGGGGTCCCTGATGTATATTACAGTGTTATCGTGACAGCGGGAAAGGGGACGGGGTCCCTGCTGTATATTACAGTGTTATCGGTACGGTGGGAAAGGGGACGGGGTCCCTGCTGTATTTTACAGTGTTATCGGTACGGCGGGAAAGGGGATGGGGTCCCTGCTGTATATTACAGTGCTATTGGAACGGCGGGAAAAGGGATGGGGTCCCTGCTGTATATTACAGTGCTATTGGAACGGCGGGAAAAGGGATGGGGTCCCTGCTGTATATTACAGTGTTATCGTTTCAGCGGGAAAGGGGATGGGGTCCCTGATGTATATTACAGTGTTATCGGTACGGTGGGAAAGGGGACGGGGTCCCTGCTGTATATTACAGTGTTATAGATTCGGTGGGAAAGGGGACGGGGTCCCTGCTGTATATTACAGTGTTATCGGTACAGCGGGAAAGGGGACGGGATCCCTGCTGTATATTACAGTGTTATAGATTCGGTGGGAAAGGGGACGGGGTCCCTGCTGTATATTACAGTGTTATCGGTACGGTGGGAAAGGGGATGGGGTCCCTGCTGTATATTACAGTGTTATAGATTCGGTGGGAAAGGGGTCGGGGTCCCTGCTGCATATTACAGTGTTATCGGTACAGCGGGAAAGGGGACGGGATCCCTGCTGTATATTACAGTGTTATCGGTATGGCGGGAAAGGGGACGGGGTCCCTGCTGTATATTACAGTGTTATCGGTACGGTGGGAAAGGGATGGGGTCCCTGCTGTATATTACAGTGTTATAGATTCGGCGGGAAAGGGGATGGGGTCCCTGCTGTATATTACAGTGTTATCGGTACGGTGGGAAAGGGGACGGGGTCCCTGCTGTATATTACAGTGTTATCGGTACGGTGGGAAAGGGATGGGGTCCCTGCTGTATATTACAGTGTTATTGGAACGGCGGGAAAGGGGATGGGGTCCCTGCTGTATATTACCGTGTTATCGTTTCAGCGCGAAAGGGGATGGGGTCCCTGATGTATATTACAGTGTTATCGGTACAGCGGAAAATGGGACGGGATCTCTGCTGTATATTACAGTGTTATAGATTCGGTGGGAAAGGGGATGGGGTCCCTGCTGTATATTACAGTGTTATCGTTACAGCGGGAAAGGGGACGGGGTCCCTGCTGTATATTACAGTGTTATCGGTACGGCGGGAAAGGGGACGGGTCGCTGCTGTATATTACAGTGTTAACGGTACGGCGGGAAAGGGGACGGGGTCCCTGCTGTATATTACAGTGTTATCGGTACGGCGGGAAAGGGGACGGGTCGCTGCTGTATATTACAGTGTTATCAGAACGGCGGGAAAGGGGACGGGATTCCTGCTGTATATTTCAGTGTTATCAGTACAATGGGAAAGGGGCCGGGGTCCCTGCTGTATATTACAGTGTTTCGGTACGGTGGGAAAGGCGACGGGGTCCCTGCTGTATATTACAGTGTTATAGATTCGGTGGGAAAGGGGACAGGGTCCCTGCTGTATATTACAGTGTTATCGGTACAGCGGGAAAGGGGACGGGATCCCTGCTGTATATTACAGTGTTATAGATTCGGTGGGAAAGGGGACGGGGTCCCTGCTGTATATTACAGTGTTATCGGTACAGCGGGAAAGGGGACGGGATCCCTGCTGTATATTACAGTGTTATAGATTCGGTGGGAAAGGGGACGGGGTCCCTGCTGTATATTACAGTGTTATCGGTACGGTGGGAAAGGGGATGGGGTCCCTGCTGTATATTACAGTGTTATAGATTCGGTGGGAAAGGGGTCGGGGTCCCTGCTGCATATTACAGTGTTATCGGTATGGTGGGAAAGGGGACGGGGTCCCTGCTGTATATTACAGTGTTATCGGTACGGCGGGAAAGGGGACGGGGTCCCTGCTGTATATTACAGTGTTATCGGTACGGCGGGAAAGGGGACGGGGTCCCTGCGTTATATTACAGTGTTATCGTTACGGCGGGAAAGGGGACCAGGTCCTTGTTGTGTATTACAGTGTTATCGTTACAGCGAGAAAGTGGTCGGTGTTCCTGCTGTATATTACAGTGTTATCAGTATGGTGGGAAAGGGGACGGTGTCCCTGCTGTACATTACAGTGTTATCGGTACAGTGGGAAAGGGGACGGGGTCCCTGCTGTATATTACAGTGTTATCGGTACGGCGGGAAAGGGGACGGGGTCTCTGTTGTATATTACAGTGTTATCGGTACGGCGGGAAAGGGGATGGGGTCACTGCTGTATATTACAGTGTTATCTGTACAGTGGGTAAGGGGATGGGGTCCCTGCTGTATATTACAGTGTTATCGGTACGGCGGGAAAGGGGACGGGGTCCCTGCTGTATATTACAGTGTTATCGGTACAGTGGGAAAGGGGACGGGGTCCCTGCTGTATATTACAGTGTTATCGGTGCGGCGGGAAAGGGGACGGGGTCCCTGCTGTATATTACAGTGTTATCGGTACGGCGGGAAAGGGGACGGGGTCCCTGCTGTATATTAAAGTGTTATCGGTACAGCGGGAAAGGGGACGGGGTCCCTGCTGTATATTACAGTGTTATCGGTACGGCGGGAAAGGGGACGGGGTCCCTGCTGTATATTACAGCGTTATCGGTACGGTGGGAAAGGGGACGGGGCCCCTGCTGTATATTACAGTGTTATCGGTACGGCGGGAAAGGGATGGGGTCCCTGCTGTATATTACAGCGTTATCAGTACAGTGGGAAAGGGGACGGGGTCCCTGCTGTATTTTACAGTGTTATTGGTACGGCGGGAAAGGGAACGGGGTCCCTGCTGTATATTACAATGTTATCGGTACGGCGGGAAAGGGAACGGGGTCCCTGCGTTATATTACAGTGTTATCGTTACGGCGGGAAAGTGGTCGGTGTTCCTGCTGTATATTACAGTGTTATCAGTACGGTGGGAAAGGGGACGGTGTCCCTGCTGTACATTACAGTGTTATCGGTACGGTGGGAAAGGGGATGGGGTCCCTGCTGTATATTACAGTGTTATCTGTACAGTGGGTAAGGGGATGGGGTCCCTGCTGTATATTACAGTGTTATCGGTACGGTGGGAAATGGGGTTGGTTCCCAGCTGTATATTACAGCGTTATCAGTATGGTGGGAAAAGGGACGGGGTCCCTGCTGTATATTACAGTGTTATCGGTACGGCGGGAAAGGGGACGGGATCCCGGCTGTATATTACAGTGTTATCGGTACGGCGGGAAAGGGGACGGGATCCCTGCTGTATATTACAGTGTCATTGCTATGGCGGGAAGGGGTACGGGGCCCCTGCTGTATATTACAGTGTTATCGGTACGGCGGGAAGGGGTACGGGGCCCCTGCTGTATATTACAGTGTTATCGGTACGGCGGGAAAGGGGACGGGGGTCCCTGCTGTATATTACAGTGTTATCGTTACAGCGGGAAAGGGGACGGGGTTCCTGCTGTATATTACAGTGTTATCGGCACGGTGGGAATGGGGACGGGGTCCCGGATGTATATTACAGTGTTATCGTGACAGCGGGAAAGGGGACGGGTCCCTGCTGTATATTACAGTGTTATCGGTATGGCGGGAAAGGGGACGGGTCCCTGCTGTATATTACAGTGTTATCGGTACGGCGGGAAAGGGGACGGGGTCCCTGCTGTATATTACAGTGTTATCGGTATGGTGGGAAAGGGGACGGGATCCCTGCTGTATATTACAGTGTTATAGATTCGGTGGGAAAGGGGATGGGGTCCCTGCTGTATATTACAGTGTTATAGATTCGGTGGGAAAGGGGTCGGGGTCCCTGCTGTATATTACAGTGTTATCGGTACGGTGGGAAAGGGGACGGGATTCCTGCTGTATATTACAGTGTTATAGATTCGGTGGGAAAGGGGTCGGGGTCCCTGCTGTATATTACAGCGTTATCGGTACGGTGGGAAAGGGGACGGGATTCCTGCTGTATATTACAGTGTTATCGGTACGGCGGGAAAGGGGACGGGGTCCCTGCTGTATATTACAGTGTTATCGGTACGGCGGGAAAGGGGACGGGGTCCCTGCTTATATTACAGCATTATCATTATGGCGGGAAAGTGAACGGGGTCCCTGCTCTATATTACAGTGTTATCGGTACGGCGGGAAAGGGGACGGGGTCCCTGCGTTATATTACAGTGTTATCGTTACGGCGGGAAAGGGGACCAGGTCCTTGTTGTGTATTACAATGTTATCGGTACAGCGAGAAAGTGGTCGGTGTTCCTGCTGTATATTACAGTGTTATCAGTACGGTGGGAAAGGGGACGGTGTCCCTGCTGTACATTACAGTGTTATCGGTACAGTGGGAAAGGGGACGGGGTCCCTGCTGTATATTACAGTGTTATCGGTACGGCGGGAAAGGGGATGGGGTCCCTGCTGTATATTACAGTGTTATCTGTACAGTGGGTAAGGGGATGGGGTCCCTGCTGTATATTACAATGTTATCGGTACGGTGGGAAATGGGGTTGGTTCCCAGCTGTATATTACAGCGTTATCAGTACGGTGGGAAAAGGGACGGGGTCCCTGCTGTATATTACAGTGTTATCGGTACGGCGGGAAAGGGGATGGGGTCCCTGCTGTATATTACAGTGTTATCTGTACAGTGGGTAAGGGGATGGGGTCCCTGCTGTATATTACAATGTTATCGGTACGGTGGGAAATGGGGTCGGTGTCCCTGCTGTATATTACAGTGTTATCGGTACGGTGGGAAAAGGGACGGGGTCCCTGCTGTATATTACAGTGTTATCAGTACAATGGGAAAGGGGACGGGGTCCCTGCTGGATATTACAGTGTTATCGGTACGGCGGGTAAGGGGACGGGATTCCTGCTGTATATTTCAGTGTTATCAGTACAATGGGAAAGGGGACGGGGTCCCTGCTGTATATTACAGTGTTATCGTTACAGTGGGAAAGGGGACGGGGTCCCTGCTGTATATTACAGTGTTATCGGTACAATGGGAAAGGGGACGGGGTCCCTGCTGGATATTACAGTGTTATCAGTACAATGGGAAAGGGGACGGGGTCCCTGCTGGATATTACAGTGTTATCGGTACGGCGGGAAAGGGGACGGGGTCCCTGCTCTATATTACAGCGTTATCGGTACGGTGGGAAAGGGGACGGGGTCCCTGCTGTACATTACAGTGTTATCGGTATGGCGGGAAAGGGGACGGGGTCCCTGCTGTATATTACAGTGTTATCGGTACGGTGGGAAAGGGGACGGGGTCCCTGCTGTATATTACAGTGTTATCGGTATGGCGGGAAAGGGGACGGGGTCCCTGCTGTATATTACACTGTTATCGGTACGGTGGGAAAGGGGACGGGGTCCCTGCTGTATTTTACAGTGTTATCGGTATGGCGGGAAAGGGAACGGGGTCCCTGGTGTATATTACACTGTTATCGGTACGGTGGGAAAGGGGACGGGGTCCCTGCTGTATTTTACAGTGTTATCGGTACGGTGGGAAAGGGGACGGGGTCCCTGCTGTATATTACAGTGTTATCGGTATGGCGGGAAAGGGAACGGGGTCCCTGCTGTATATTACAGTGTTATCGGTACGGCGGGAAAGGGAACGGGGTCCCTGCGTTATATTACAGTGTTATCGTTACGGCGGGAAAGGGGACCAGGTCCTTGTTGGATATTACAATGTTATCAGTACAGCGAGAAAGTGGTCGGTGTTCCTGCTGTATATTACAGTGTTATCAGTACGGTGGGAAAGGGGACGGTGTCCCTGCTGTACATTACAGTGTTATCGGTACAGTGGGAAAGGGGACGGGGTCCCTGCTGTATATTACAGTGTTATCGGTACGGCGGGAAAGGGGACGGGATTCCTGCTGTATATTACAGTGTTATCGGTACGGCGGGAAAGGGGACGGGGTCCCTGCTCTATATTACAGTGTTATCGGTATGGCGGGAAAGGGGACGGGGTCCCTGCTGTATATTACAGAGTTATCGGTACGGTGGGAAAGGGGACGGGATTCCTGCTGTATATTACAGTGTTATCGGTACGGCGGGAAAGGGGACGGGGTCCCTGCTCTATATTACAGTGTTATCGGTATGGCGGGAAAGGGGACGGGGTCCCTGCTGTATATTACACTGTTATCGGTACGGCGGGAAAGGGGACGGGGTCCCTGCTGTATATTACAGTGTTATCAGTACGGTGGGAAAGGGGACGGGGTCCCTGCTGTATTTTACAGTGTTATCGGTACGGCGGGAAAGGGAATGGGGTCCCTGCTGTATATTACAGTGTTATTGGTACGGCGGGAAAGGGAACGGGGTCCCTGGTGTATATTACAGTGTTATCGGTACGGCGGGAAAGGGAATGGGGTCCCTGCTGTATATTACAGTGTTATCGGTACGGTGGGAAAGGGGACGGGATTCCTGCTGTATATTACAGTGTTATCGTTACAGCGGGAAAGGGGACGGGGTCCCTGCTGTATATTACAGTGTTATCGGTACGGCGGGAAAGGGGACGGGTCGCTGCTGTATATGACAGTGTTATCGGTACGGCGGGAAAGGGGACGGGATTCCTGCTGTATATTACAGTGTTATCGGTACGGCGGGAAAGGGGACGGGTCGCTGCTGTATATTACAGTGTTATTGGTACGGCGGGAAAGGGGACGGGATTCCTGCTGTATATTACAGTGTTATCGGTACGGCGGGAAAGGGGACGGGGTCCCTGCTGTATATTACAGTGTTATCGGTACGGCGGGAAAGGGGACGGGGTCCCTGCTGTATATTACAGTGTTATCGGTACGGCGGGAAAGGGGACGGGTCGCTGCTGTATATTTCAGTGTTATCAGTACAATGGGAAAGGGGACGGGGTCCCTGCTGTATATTACAGTGTTATCGGTATGGCCGGAAAGGGGACGGGGTCCCTGCTGTATATTACAGTGTTATCGGTACGGCGGAAAAGGGGACGGGGTCCCTGCTGTATATTACAGTGTTATCGGTACGGCGGGAAAGGGGACGGGGTCCCTGCTGTATATTACATTGTTATCGGTATGGCCGGAAAGGGGACGGGGTCCCTGCTTATATTACAGCATTATCAGTATGGCGGGAAAGTGATCGGGGTCCCTGCTCTATATTACAGTGTTATCGGTACGGCGGGAAAGTGAACGGGGTCCCTGCTCTATATTACAGTGTTATCGTTACGGCGGGAAAGGGGACCAGGTCCTTGTTGTGTATTACAGTGTTATCGGTACAGCGAGAAAGTGGTCGGTGTTCCTGCTGTATATTACAGTGTTATCAGTGCGGTGGGAAAGGGGACGGTGTCCCTGCTGTACATTACAGTGTTATCGGTACAGTGGGAAAGGGGACGGTGTCCCTGCTGTATATTACAGTGTTATCGGTACGGCGGGAAAGGGGACGGGGTCCCTGCTGTATATTACAGTGTTATCGGTACAGTGGGAAAGGGGACGGGTCGCTGCTGTATATTACAGTGTTATCGGTACGGCGGGAAAGGGGACGGGTCGCTGCTGTATATTACAGTGTTATCGGCACGGTGGGAATGGGGACGGGGTCCCTGATGTATATTACAGTGTTATCGGTATGGTGGGAAAGGGGACGGGATTCCTGCTGTATATTACAGTGTTATCAGTACGGTGGGAATGGGGACGGGGTCCCTGATGTATATTACAGTGTTATCGTTACAGCGGGAAAGGGGACGGGGTCCCTGCTGTGTATTACATTGTTATCGGTATGGTGGGAAAGGGGACGGGATTCCTGCTGTATATTACAGTGTTATCGGTACAGCCGGAAAGGGGACGGGGTCCCTGCTCTATATTACAGTGTTATCGGTACTGCGGGAAAGGGGACGGTGTCCCTGCTGTACATTACAGTGTTATCGGTACGGTGGGAAAGGGGATGGGGTCCCTGCTGTATATTACAGTGTTATCTGTACAGTGGGTAAGGGGATGGGGTCCCTGCTGTATATTACAGTGTTATCGGTACGGTGGGAAAGGGGACGGGGTCCCTGCTGTATATTACAGTGTTATCGGTACGGTGGGAAAGGGGACGGGGTCCCTGCTGTACATTGCAGTGTTATCGGTACGGCGGGAAAGGGGACGGGGTCCCTGCTGTATATTACAGTGTTATCGGTACAGTGGGAAATGGGACGGGGTCCCTGCTGTATATTACAGTGTTATCGGTACGGCGGGAAAGGGGACGGGGTCCCTGCTGTATATTACAGTGTTATCGGTACGGTGGGAAAGGGGACGGGGTCCCTGCTGTATATTACAGTGTTATCGGTACGGCGGGAAAGGGGACGGGGACCCTGCTGTATATTACAGTGTTATCGGTACGGCGGGAAAGGGGACGGGATTCCTGCTGTATATTACAGTGTTACCGGTACGGCGGGAAAGTGGACGGTGTTCCTGGTGTATATTACAGTGTTATCGGTACAGCGGGAAAGGGGACGGGGTCCCTGCTGTATATTACAGTGTTATCGGTACGGCGGGAAAGGGGACCAGGTCCTTGTTGTATATTACAGTGTTATCGGTACGGCGGGAAAGGGGATGGGGTCCCTGCTGTATATTACAGTGTTATCGTTACGGCGGGAAAGGGGACCAGGTCCTTGTTGTATATTACAGTGTTATCGGTACGGCGGGAAAGGGGATGGGGTCCCTGCTGTATATTACAGTGTTATCGTTACGGCGGGAAAGGGGACCAGGTCCTTGTTGTATATTACAGTGTTATCGGTACGGCGGGAAAGGGGATGGGGTCCCTGCTGTATATTACAGTGTTATCTGTACAGTGGGTAAGGGGATGGGGTCCCTGCTGTATATTACAGTGTTATCGGCACGGTGGGAAAGGGGACGGGGTCCCTGCTGTACATTGCAGTGTTATCGGTACAGTGGGAAAGGGGATGGGGTCCCTGCTGTATATTACAGTGTTATCGGTACGGCGGGAAAGGGGACGGGGTCCCTGCTGTATATTAAAGTGTTATCGGTACGGCGGGAAAGGGGACGGGGTCCCTGCTGTACATTGCAGTGTTATCGGTACGGTGGGAAAGGGGACGGGGTCCCTGCTGTATATTTCAGTGCTATCAGTACAATGGGAAAGGGGACGGGGTCCCTGCTGGATATTACAGCGTTATCGGTACAGCGAGAAAGTGGTCGGTGTCCCTGCTGTATATTACAGTGTTATCGGTACAGTGGGTAAGGGGATGGAGTCCCTGCTATATATTACAGTGTTACCGGTACGGCTGGAAAGGGGATGGGGTCCCTGCTGTATATTACAGTGTTATCTGTACAGTGGGAAAAGGGACGGGGTCCCTGCTGTATATTGCAGTGTTATCGGTACGGCGGGAAAGGGGACGGAGTCCCTGCTGGATATTACAGCGTTATCGGTACGGCGGGAAAGGGGACGGGGGCCCTGCTGTATATTACAGTGTTATCGGTACGGTGGGAAAGGGGACGGGGTCCCTGCTGTACATTGCAGTGTTATCGGTACGGTGGGAAAGGGGACGGAGTCCATGTTGTATATTACCGCGTTATCGGTACGGCGAGAAATGGGACGGGGTCCCTGCTCTATATTACAGCATTATCGGTACGGTGGGAAAGGGGACGGGGTCCCTGCTGTATATTACAGTGTTATCGGTACGGTGGGAAAGGGGACGGGGTCCCTGCTCTATATTACAGTGTTATCGGTACGGCGGGAATTGGGATGGGGTCCCTGCTGTATATTACAGTGTTAACAGTACTGTGGGAAAGGGGACGGGGTCCCTGCTGTATATTACAGTGCTATTGGAACGGCGGGAAAGGGGATGGGGTCCCTGCTGTATATTACACTGTTATCGATACGGCGGGAAAGGGGATGGGGTCCCTGCTGTATATTACAGTGTTATCAGTACAGCGGGAAAGGGGACGGTGTTCCTGCTGTATGTTACAGTGTAATCGGTACGGTGGGAAAGGGGACAGGGTCCCTGCTATATATATTACAGTGTTATCGGTACGGCGGGAAAGGGAACGGTGTCACTGCTGTATATTACAGCATTATCGGTACAGTGGGAAAGGGGACGGGGTCCCTGCAGTATATTACAGTGTTATCGGTATGGCGGGAAGGGGGACGTAGTCCCAGCTGTATGTTACAGTGTTATCGGTGCAGCGGAAAAGGGATGGGTTCCCTCGTGTCTATAACAGTGTTATCGGTACGGCGGGAAAGGGGACGGAGTCCCTGCTATATATTGCAGTGTTATCGGTACGGCGGGAAAGGGGACAGGGTCGCTGCTGTATATTACAGTGTTATCGGTACGGTGGGAAAGGGATGGGGTCCCTGCTGTATATTACAGTGTTATTGGTACAGTGGGTAAGGGGATGGAGTCCCTGCTATATATTACAGTGTTATCGGTCCGGCTGGAAAGGGGATGGGGTCCCTGTTGTATTTTACAGTGTTATCGGTACGGCAGAGAAAGGGGATGGGGACCCTGCTGTACATTACAGTGTTATCGGTACGGCGGGAAAGGGGACGGGGTCCCTGCGGAAATTTAGAGTGTTATCGGTACGTTGGGAAAGGGGGTTGGGTCCCAGCTGTATATTACAGCGTTATCGTTACGGTGGGAAAAGGGACGGGATCCCTGCTGTATATTACAGTGTTATCGATACGGCGGGAAAGGGGATGGGGTCCCTGCTGTATATTACAGTGTTATCGGTACAGTGGGAAAGGGGACGGTGTTCCCGCTGTATATTACAGTGTTATCGGTACGGTGGGAAACCTGATAGGGTGCCTGCTGTATATTACAGTGTTATCGGTACGGTGGGAAAGTGGACGGAGTCCCTGCTGCATATTACTTTGTTTTCGGTACGGTGGGGAAAGGGGACGCGTCCCTGCTGTGTATTGCAGTGTTATCGGTACGGTAGGAAAGGGGAAGTGGTCCCTGCTGTTTATTACAGCATTATCGATATGGAGGGAAAGGGGACAGGGTCCTTGCTGTACATTACAGTGTTATTGGTACGGTGGGAAAGGAGGCCGGGTCCATGTTGTATATCACAGTGTTATCGGTACGGTGGGAAAGGGGACAGTTTCCGTGCTGGATATTACAGTGCTATCGATCCGGTGGGAAAGGGGACGGTGCTCCTGCTGTATATTACAGTGTTATCGATACAGCGGGAAAGGGGACGGTGCTCCTGCTGTATATTACAGTGTTATCGGTACGGCGGGAAAGGGGACGGAGTCCATGTTGTATATTACCGCGTTATCGGTACGGCGAGAAATGGGACGGGGTCCCTGCTCTATATTACAGCATTATCGGTACGGTGGGAAAGGGGACGGGGTCCCTGCTGTACATTACAGTGTTATCGGTACGGTGGCAAAGGGGACGGGGTCCCTGCTGTATATTACATTGTTATCGGTACGGCGGGAATTGGGATGGGGTCCCTGCTGTATATTACAGTGTTAACAGTACTGTGGGAAAGGGATGGGGTCCCTGCTGTATATTACAGTGCTATTGGAACGGCGGGAAAGGGGACGTGGTCCCTGCTGTATATTACAGTGTTATCGGAACGGTGGGAAAGGGATGGGGTCCCTGCTGTATATCACAGTGCTATTGGAATGGCGGGAAATGGGATGGGGTCCCTGCTGTATATCACACTGTTATCGGTACGGTGGGAAAGGGGATGGAGTCCCTGCTGTATATTACAGCGTTATCAGTATGGCAGGAAAAGGGACGGGGTCCCCCCTGTATAGTACACTGTTATCGGGACGGTGGGAAAGGGGACGGTGTCCCTACTGTATATTACAGTGTTATCGGTACGGTGGGAAAGGGGACGGAGTCCCTGCTGTATATTACTTTGTTTTCGGTACGGTGGGGAAAGGGGACGCGTCTCTGCTGTGTATTGCAGTGTTATCGATACGGAGGGAAAGGGGACAGGGTCTTTGCTGTATATTACAGTGTTATTGGTACGGTGGGAAAGGGGACGGGATCCCTGCTCGATATAAGAGTGTTATCGATACGGCCGGAAAGGGGACGGGGTCCCTGCTGTATATTACAGTGTTATCGGTACGGCGGGAAAGGGGACGGGGTCCCTGCTGAAAATTACAGTGTTATCGGTACGTTGGGAAAGGGGGTTGGGTCCCAGCTGTATATTACAGCGTTATCGGTACGGTGGGAAAAGGGACGGGGTCCCTGCTGTATATTACACTGTTATCGGTACGGCGGGAAAGGGGACCAGGTCCTTGTTGTATATTACAGTGTTATCGGTACAGCGAGAAAGTGGTCGGTGTCCCTGCTGTATATTACAGTGTTATCAGTACAGTGGGAAAGGGGACGGGGTCCCTGCTGTATATTACAGTGTTATCGATATGGCGGGAAAGGGGCCGGTGTTCCCGCTGTATATTACAGTGTTATCGGTACGGTGGGAAACCTGATAGGGTGCCTGCTGTATGTTACAGTGTTATCGGTACGGTGGGAAAGTGGACGGAGTCCCTGCTGCATATTACTTTGTTTTCGGTACAGTGGGGAAAGGGGACGCGTCCCTGCTGTGTATTGCAGTGTTATCGGTACGGTAGGAAAGGGGAAGTGGTCCCTGCTGTATATTACAGCATTATCGATACGGAGGGAAAGGGGACAGGGTCCTTGCTGTACATTACAGTGTTATTGGTACGGTGGGAAAAGGGACGGGGTCCCTGCTGTATATTACAGTGTTATCAGTACGGTGGGAAAAGGGACGGGGTCCCTGCTGTATATTACAGTGTTATCAGTACAGCGGGAAAGGGGACGGTGTTCCTGCTGTATGTTACAGTGTAATCGGTATGGCGGGAAAGGGAACGGTGTCACTGCTGTATATTACAGCATTATCGGTACAGTGGGAAAGGGGACGGGGTCCCTGCAGTATATTACAGTGTTATCGGTACAGCGGAAAAGTGGATGGTGTTCCTGCTGTATATTACAGTGTTATCAGTACGGTGGGAAAGGGGACGGAGTCGCTGCTGTATATTTCAGTGTTATCAGTACAGTGGGAAAGGGGACGGGGTCCCTGCTGTATATTACAGTGTTATCGGTACGGCGGGAAAGGGGACGGGGTCCCTGCTGTATATTACAGTGTTATCGGTACGGCGGGAAAGGGGACGGGGTCCCTGCTGTATATTACAGTGTTATCGGTACAGCGAGAAAGTGGTCGGTGTCCCTGCTGTATATTACAGTGTTATCAGTACAGTGGGAAAGGGGACGGGGTCCCTGCTGTATATTACAGTGTTATCGGTACGGCGGGAAAGGGGCCGGTGTTCCCGCTGTATATTACAGTGTTATCGGTACGGTGGGAAACCTGATAGGGTGCCTGCTGTATATTACAGTGTTATCGGTACGGTGGGAAAGTGGACGGAGTCCCTGCTGCATATTACTTTGTTTTCGGTACAGTGGGGAAAGGGGACGCGTCCCTGCTGTGTATTGCAGTGTTATCGGTACGGTAGGAAAGGGGAAGTGGTCCCTGCTGTATATTACAGCATTATCGATACGGAGGGAAAGGGGACAGGGTCCTTGCTGTACATTACAGTGTTATTGGTACGGTGGGAAAGGAGGCCGGGTCCATGTTGTATATCACAGTGTTATCGGTACGGTGGGAAAGGGGACAGTTTCCGTGCTGGATATTACAGTGCTATCGATCCGGTGGGAAAGGGGACGGTGCTCCTGCTGTATATTACAGTGTTATCGATACAACGGGAAAGGGGACGGTGCTCCTGCTGTATATTACAGTGTTATCGGTACGGCGGGAAAGGGGACGGAGTCCATGTTGAATATTACTGTGTTATCGGTACGGTGGGAAAGGGAACGGGGTCCCTGCTGTATATTACAGTGTTATCGGTACGGCGGGAAACGTGACGGCGTCCCTGCTTTATACTACAGTGTTATCGGTACGGCGGGAAAGGGGACCCGGTCCTTGTTGTATATTACAGTGTTATCGGTACAGTGGGAAAGGGGACGGGGTCCCTGCTGTATATTACAGTGTTATCGGTACGGCGGGAAAGGGGATGGGGTCCCTGCTGTATATTACAGTGTTATCGGTACGTTGGGAAAGGGGGTTGGGTCCCAGCTGTATATTACAGCGTTATCGGTACAGCGGGAAAGGGGACGGTGTTCCCGCTGTATATTACAGTGTTATCGGTACGGTGGGAAAGGGGACGGAGTCCCTGCTGCATATTACTTTGTTTTCGGTACGGTGGGGAAAGGGGACGCGTCCCTGCTGTGTATTGCAGTGTTATGGGTACGGTAGGAAAGGGGAAGTGGTCCCTGCTATATATTACAGCATTATCGATACGGAGGGAAAGGGGACAGGGTCCTTGCTGTACATTACAATGTTATTGGTACGGTGGGAAAGGAGGCCGAGTCCATGTTGTATATCACAGTGCTATCGATCCAGTGGGAAAGGGGACGGTGCTCCTGCTGTATATTACAGTGTTATCGGTACGGCGGGAAAGGGGACGGAGTCCCTGCTGTATATTACAGTGTTATCGGTACGGTGGTAAAGGGGACGGGGTCCCTGCTGTATATTACAGTGTTATCGGTACGGCGGGAAAGGGGATGGGGTCCCTGCTGTATATTACAGTGTTATCGGTACGGCGGGAAAGGGGACGGGGTCCCTGCTGTATATTACAGTGTTATCGGTACAGCGAGAAAGTGGTCGGTGTCCCTGCTGTATATTACAGTGTTATCAGTACAGTGGGAAAGGGGACGGGGTCCCTGCTGTATATTACAGTGTTATCGGTACGGTGGGAAAGTGGACGGAGTCCCTGCTGCATATTACTTTGTTTTCGGTACGGTGGGGAAAGGGGACGCGTCCCTGCTGTGTATTGCAGTGTTATCGGTACGGTAGGAAAGGGGAAGTGGTCCCTGCTGTTTATTACAGCATTATCGATATGGAGGGAAAGGGGACAGGGTCCTTGCTGTACATTACAGTGTTATTGGTACGGTGGGAAAGGAGGCCGGGTCCATGTTGTATATCACAGTGTTATCGGTACGGTGGGAAAGGGGACAGTTTCCGTGCTGGATATTACAGTGCTATCGATCCGGTGGGAAAGGGGACGGTGCTCCTGCTGTATATTACAGTGTTATCGATACAGCGGGAAAGGGGACGGTGCTCCTGCTGTATATTACAGTGTTATCGGTACGGCGGGAAAGGGGACGGAGTCCATGTTGTATATTACCGCGTTATCGGTACGGCGAGAAATGGGACGGGGTCCCTGCTCTATATTACAGCATTATCGGTACGGTGGGAAAGGGGACAGTTTCCGTGCTGGATATTACAGTGCTATCGATCCGGTGGGAAAGGGGACGGTGCTCCTGCTGTATATTACAGTGTTATCGGTACGGTGGGAAAGGGGACGGGGTCCCTGCTGTACATTACAGTGTTATCGGTACGGTGGCAAAGGGGACGGGGTCCCTGCTGTATATTACATTGTTATCGGTACGGCGGGAATTGGGATGGGGTCCCTGCTGTATATTACAGTGTTAACAGTACTGTGGGAAAGGGATGGGGTCCCTGCTGTATATTACAGTGCTATTGGAACGGCGGGAAAGGGGACGTGGTCCCTGCTGTATATTACAGTGTTATCGGAACGGTGGGAAAGGGATGGGGTCCCTGCTGTATATCACAGTGCTATTGGAATGGCGGGAAATGGGATGGGGTCCCTGCTGTATATCACACTGTTATCGGTACGGTGGGAAAGGGGATGGAGTCCCTGCTGTATATTACAGCGTTATCAGTATGGCAGGAAAAGGGACGGGGTCCCCCCTGTATAGTACACTGTTATCGGGACGGTGGGAAAGGGGACGGTGTCCCTACTGTATATTACAGTGTTATCGGTACGGTGGGAAAGGGGACGGAGTCCCTGCTGTATATTACTTTGTTTTCGGTACGGTGGGGAAAGGGGACGCGTCTCTGCTGTGTATTGCAGTGTTATCGATACGGAGGGAAAGGGGACAGGGTCTTTGCTGTATATTACAGTGTTATTGGTACGGTGGGAAAGGGGACGGGATCCCTGCTCGATATAAGAGTGTTATCGATACGGCCGGAAAGGGGACGGGGTCCCTGCTGTATATTACAGTGTTATCGGTACGGCGGGAAAGGGGACGGGGTCCCTGCTGAAAATTACAGTGTTATCGGTACGTTGGGAAAGGGGGTTGGGTCCCAGCTGTATATTACAGCGTTATCGGTACAGTGGGAAAAGGGACGGGTTCCCTGCTGTATATTACAGTGTTATCGGTACGGTGGGAAAAGGGACGGGGTCCCTGCTGTATATTACACTGTTATCGGTACGGCGGGAAAGGGGACCAGGTCCTTGTTGTATATTACAGTGTTATCGGTACAGCGAGAAAGTGGTCGGTGTCCCTGCTGTATATTACAGTGTTATCAGTACAGTGGGAAAGGGGACGGGGTCCCTGCTGTATATTACAGTGTTATCGATATGGCGGGAAAGGGGCCGGTGTTCCCGCTGTATATTACAGTGTTATCGGTACGGTGGGAAACCTGATAGGGTGCCTGCTGTATATTACAGTGTTATCGGTACGGTGGGAAAGTGGACGGAGTCCCTGCTGCATATTACTTTGTTTTCGGTACAGTGGGGAAAGGGGACGCGTCCCTGCTGTGTATTGCAGTGTTATCGGTACGGTAGGAAAGGGGAAGTGGTCCCTGCTGTATATTACAGCATTATCGATACGGAGGGAAAGGGGACAGGGTCCTTGCTGTACATTACAGTGTTATTGGTACGGTGGGAAAAGGGACGGGGTCCCTGCTGTATATTACAGTGTTATCAGTACGGTGGGAAAAGGGACGGGGTCCCTGCTGTATATTACAGTGTTATCAGTACAGCGGGAAAGGGGACGGTGTTCCTGCTGTATGTTACAGTGTAATCGGTATGGCGGGAAAGGGAACGGTGTCACTGCTGTATATTACAGCATTATCGGTACAGTGGGAAAGGGGACGGGGTCCCTGCAGTATATTACAGTGTTATCGGTACAGCGGAAAAGTGGATGGTGTTCCTGCTGTATATTACAGTGTTATCAGTACGGTGGGAAAGGGGACGGAGTCGCTGCTGTATATTTCAGTGTTATCGGTACGGCGGGAAAGGGGACGGGGTCCCTGCTGTATATTACAGTGTTATCGGTACGGCGGGAAAGGGGACGGGGTCCCTGCTGTATATTACAGTGTTATCGGTACAGCGAGAAAGTGGTCGGTGTCCCTGCTGTATATTACAGTGTTATCAGTACAGTGGGAAAGGGGACGGGGTCCCTGCTGTATATTACAGTGTTATCGATATGGCGGGAAAGGGGCCGGTGTTCCCGCTGTATATTACAGTGTTATCGGTACGGTGGGAAACCTGATAGGGTGCCTGCTGTATATTACAGTGTTATCGGTACGGTGGGAAAGTGGACGGAGTCCCTGCTGCATATTACTTTGTTTTCGGTACAGTGGGGAAAGGGGACGCGTCCCTGCTGTGTATTGCAGTGTTATCGGTACGGTAGGAAAGGGGAAGTGGTCCCTGCTGTATATTACAGCATTATCGATACGGAGGGAAAGGGGACAGGGTCCTTGCTGTACATTACAGTGTTATTGGTACGGTGGGAAAGGAGGCCGGGTCCATGTTGTATATCACAGTGTTATCGGTACGGTGGGAAAGGGGACAGTTTCCGTGCTGGATATTACAGTGCTATCGATCCGGTGGGAAAGGGGACGGTGCTCCTGCTGTATATTACAGTGTTATCGATACAACGGGAAAGGGGACGGTGCTCCTGCTGTATATTACAGTGTTATCGGTACGGCGGGAAAGGGGACGGAGTCCATGTTGAATATTACTGTGTTATCGGTACGGTGGGAAAGGGAACGGGGTCCCTGCTGTATATTACAGTGTTATCGGTACGGCGGGAAACGTGACGGCGTCCCTGCTTTATACTACAGTGTTATCGGTACGGCGGGAAAGGGGACCCGGTCCTTGTTGTATATTACAGTGTTATCGGTACAGTGGGAAAGGGGACGGGGTCCCTGCTGTATATTACAGTGTTATCGGTACGGCGGGAAAGGGGATGGGGTCCCTGCTGTATATTACAGTGTTATCGGTACGTTGGGAAAGGGGGTTGGGTCCCAGCTGTATATTACAGCGTTATCGGTACAGCGGGAAAGGGGACGGTGTTCCCGCTGTATATTACAGTGTTATCGGCACGGTGGGAAAGGGGACGGAGTCCCTGCTGCATATTACTTTGTTTTCGGTACGGTGGGGAAAGGGGACGCGTCCCTGCTGTGTATTGCAGTGTTATGGGTACGGTAGGAAAGGGGAAGTGGTCCCTGCTATATATTACAGCATTATCGATACGGAGGGAAAGGGGACAGGGTCCTTGCTGTACATTACAATGTTATTGGTACGGTGGGAAAGGAGGCCGAGTCCATGTTGTATATCACAGTGCTATCGATCCAGTGGGAAAGGGGACGGTGCTCCTGCTGTATATTACAGTGTTATCGGTACGGCGGGAAAGGGGACGGAGTCCCTGCTGTATATTACAGTGTTATCGGTACGGTGGTAAAGGGGACGGGGTCCCTGCTGTATATTACAGTGTTATCGGTACGGCGAGAAATGGGACGGGGTCCCTGCTCTATATTACAGCGTTATCGGTACGGCGGGAAAGGGGATGGGGTCCCTGCTGTATATTACTGTGTTATCGGTACGGCGCGAATGGGGACGGGGTCCCTGCTGTATGTCACAGTGTTCTCGTTACCGAGGGAAAGGGGACGGGGTCCCTGCTGTATATTACAGTGTTATCGGTACGGCGGGACATGGGACAGGGTCCCTGCTGTACATTACAGTGTTATCGGTACGGTGGGAATGGGGACGGTTTCCCTGCTGGATATTACAGTACTATTGGAATGGCGGGAAATGGGATGGGGTCCCTGCTGTATTTCACACTGTTATCGGTACGGTGGGAAAGGGGATGGAGTCCCTGCTGTATATTACAGTGTTATCAGTATGGCAGGAAAAGGGACGGGGTCCCCCCTGTATATTACAGTGTTATCGGTACGGCGGGAAAGGGGAAGGAGTCCCTGCTGCATATTACTTTGTTTTCGGTATGGTGGGGAAAGGGGACGCGTCCCTGCTGTGTATTGCAGTGTTATCGGTACGGCAGGAAAGGGGAAGTGGTCCCTGCTATATATTACAGCATTATCGATACGGAGGGAAAGGGGACAGGGTCCTTGCTGTACATTACAGTGTTATCGGTACGACGGGAAAGGGGACGGTTTCCCTGCTGGATATTACAGTGCTATCGGTACGGTGGGAAAGGGGACGGGGTCCCTGCTGTATATTACAGTATTATTGGTACGGTGGGAAAGGGGATGGGGTCCCTGCTGTGTATTACAGTGTTATCTGTACAGTTGGTAAGGGGATGGAGTGCCTGCTGTATATTACAGTGTTATCGGTACGTTGGGAAAGGGGGTTGGGTCCCAGCTGTATATTACAGCGTTATCGGTACGGTGGGTAAAGGGACGGGGTCCCTGCTGTATATTACAGTGTTATCAGTACAGCGGGAAAGGGGACGGTGTTCCTGCTGTATGTTACAGTGTAATCGGTACGGCGGCAAAGGGGACGGGGTCCCTCTTATATATTACAGCGTTATCGGTACGGCGCGAATGGGGATGGGGTCCCTGCTGTATGTTACAGTGTTATCGGTACGGCGGGAAAAGGGACGGGGTCCCTGCTGTATATTACAGCGTTATCAGTACGGCGGGAAAGGGGACGGGGTCCCTGCTGTATATTACAGTGTTATCGGTACGGCGGGAAAGGGGACGGGGTCCCTGCTATATATTACAGTGTTATCGGTACGGCGGGAAAGGGGACGGGGTCCCTGCTGTATATTACAGTGTTATCGGTACGGCGGCAAAGGGGACGGAGTCCATGTTGTATATTACAGCGTTATCGGTACGGCGCGAATGGGGATGGGGTCCCTGCTGTATGTTACAGTGTTCTCGTTACCGAGGGAAAGGGGACGGGGTCCCTGCTGTATATTACAGTGTTATCGGTACGGCGGGAAAGGGGATGGAGTCCCTGCTGTATATTACAGCGTTATCGGTACGGCGGGAAAAGGGACGGGGTCCCCGCTGTATATTACAGCGTTATCAGTATGGCGGGAAAAGGGACGGGGTCCCCGCTGTATATTACAGTGTTAACGATGCGGCGGGAGACCTGATGGGGTGCCTGCTGTATATTACAGTGTTATCGGGACGGTATAAGTAGTATATATATAGTTGGAGCAGACCTTTTTTCAGCTCACTGCAACCTCCATGATCCAAAAGGTATATGACTCAAAGCTATGAGATAGACGACCATTATACCACAAAATAATTGGAGAAAGATCACAGAGCTCTCATAAACAACACCAAACCAGGATTGGTGGCTTTTAACTTGAAGAGCTGAACAGATTTACCCTAAATTTACAAAGTGATGGAATTGGAAAACCAAGAGAACCCAAAAGATTTTAGAGTTGGTATTACACAATGTTCCATCGTCTTGGGAAGCTAAAAACAACTTATCACGTCCCCTTACATCCTGAAGCAAAGCCTCAATGTTTGTTTACACCAAGAAAAGTCCCTCAACCGCATTTGCAAGAGGTAAAACAGGAAGTCAGCTCAGTGTTGCAACAGGACATTATTTCACCTGTGACAAAACTTGTGAGTTCACGTCCGGGTCGGGTTCCAGGATAGAAATTGAATGGATTCCTAAGAATCTGTGGATATGTCATGCAGTTGAACAAAGTCATTGAAAGAGAGATTCAAAGCTGGAAAAGAATGACATTTTCACTAAGCTGAATGTGAATAGTAGCTTTTGATAATTAGCGTTGGGTAAATTATTTAAATTACTTATTACACCATTTGGGGGATATTATTTTAACTGATTACCCTTTGGTTCCAAATTTGCACCAGACATGTTTCAATGTCAGGTCCCAGGTAGACTTGAGACTTGAAAGAAGTCTCTAAAACTATGAGATGCACAGATGGGGTTGACAGTCAGAATCTTTTTCCCCTGAGTTGCAATGTCTCTGCATGCAGCTCAGGAGTGAGGGGGAAAGTTCAAAGGATATGTGAGGGGCAAGGCTTTTACACAGAGTGTGGTAGAATGTGGAACGCCCTGCCAGCAGTGGTGGTGGAGTCAATTACGATGGGATGTTTAGGAGACTTGTAGGTAAACACATGAATATGCAAAGAGTGGAAGGATATGGACCAAAGGCAGGCAGAAGGGATTACCTTAATTTGGCGTTATGTTCAGCACAGCATCATGGGCCAACTGGCCTGTACCGGTCCTGTATTGTTCTGTGTTCTATGTATCCTGGAACAACTGAGGGGATTAAATTGCCACACGCGTGACATTCTAATCAATGGATCCATTAGAACCATGTGACAGTTGTACTACACTTCCACCAGAAGCAGCACGAACAGATGAGATATTTTAACCCTTTAGTTGTATTACCTTGGAATGGTTAAACACCAGCCTGCAGGGGATGGCTGAAGAGACAGTCTCTCATTATCATTCTCTCTTTAGTCATTCTATTTGAATTTCCTTGACTCTGTCCAGGTGTTACATTCCACAAACTCGTACAGGACTCTGCCACACAGCCCCCTGAATAGACACCTACTGCCATGATTAGATTAGATTAGATTAGATTCCCTTCGGCCCAACAAGTCCACACCAATCCTCCGAAGAGTAATCCACCCAGACCTATTTCCCTCTGACTAATGCACCTAACTCTATGGGCAATTTAGCACGGCCAATTCACCTGACCTGCACATCTTTGGACTGTGGGAGGAAACCGGAGCACCCGGAAGAAACCCACGCAGACACGGGGAGAATGTGCAAACTCCGCACAGACAATTGCCCGAGGCTAGGAGTTGTGCACTGTGTCTTAAGTCATCACAAAGTATACCCGACTGACCGCTATTCAGGAAATCAACAATTCCCAGCAGGTTTCAACATTAACAGGAAAATAACACACTTCACTTTAACAAGAGCAGTGAAAAGAGAGGAGTACTAAGACACTACATGCAATTGGAACTATACTCCATCAGCAACCCCACATTTCCACACACTCAATCACAATTAGACAAAGGACAGACACTCAAGACAGATGTTATGGATGGAGAATCAATGGACAGGGGAAAACATTCTGTAGATTAAAAATCCAGATCTCCAAGGTGGATTAAATTGTCTCTCACAATTCATTTTGATTTGTAATACTGCTGTCACATTGTCACAATTGTTATATCCTAGATAGCAATCACTCAGGCATATTTTGTGATGGCTTCAGACACAGTGAGGTGCACAACTCCCTGTGAAATTCTAAATTTCTAAATTCCAACAGGGTTAGCACTGATGGCACATTGTCTGTAAAGCAATGGCCACTCTTCACTTTGATAGTTGCCCAGATTCCCTACAGTGTGGAAACAGGCCCTTCGGCCCAACAAGTCCACACTGACCCTCCGAAGAGTCAACCACCCAGACCCATTTCCCCCTGACTAATGCACCTAACACTATGGGGCAATTTAGCATGGCCAATTCACCTGATCAGCACATCTTTGGACTGTGGGAGGAAATCAGAGCACCCGGAGGAAACCCACGCAGACACGGGGAGAATGTGTCAACTCCACAAAGACAGTCGCCCGAGGCTGGAATCAAACCTGGGTCCCTGGTGCTGTGAGGCAGCAGTGCTAACCACTGTGCCACCATGCTGACCATTTTGTTTTTTCCCCAGAGTTAATTGGGTGGATCTAGGTCTTTGCTTGTCAGAATTCTTTCTGTTCAGCTTTTCTTGTTTTTTTGTTTCTTGTCTTTTCAGTGGCGCCAAGAGAAGACGGGAAAGCGATGTTTCCTGGCTCGGAAGGACTCTACAGCTCTCTCAGATGCCCTGAAATTACAGATTTGTAACTACCACTTTACCCCTCCTTGGATGCTCACAACATTATAACGTAAAATTCAAACAAATTTATCAATAACAACATTCCATGTTGCGTATAAAAATCAACAAAATGGGAGTTGTGCATTTCCTTCTATGTCCCTCCACCTGGGTCAGTGCTGCTGTGCAGTGTTGTCCCAGTGGCTGCAGTACGAAGGAATTACCCAAAAACACACATTGCACCATCTGCAGCTTGTAAATCAGAAGAGGTTGTAGATTATACAGAAGTCTCTTGCTCTGTCCCTCTTCCCCTTCCTCACTCCCACCCTTCTTAGTTTAAAGCTCTCTCTCCAATCCTGACTCATACACTTCACCAAGATGCTAATCCCAGTCCTGTGTTTTAGTTGAGCCTAATACATGAGTTGTAATTCCTGTCTCCTGCACCGTTCCTTCAGACATTCAGGCATTGGAATACACAGTTTGTTTGAACCCTTGCTACGTTTGCCTCAGTCTAGAGTTTATCACTAATGCTTATTAACCTATCTCCTCAATATCTCATTGCTAGTTCTTTCAGTATTATTCATTCCTATGGGGATCAGTACCACTGGACTGCCCCATTCACACTCCAATTTCTCTCAGCTATGAGGAAATAGCTTTATTGAGATCACTGTGGGTCAGACAGCATCTATGAAGAGAGAGCAAGCTAACATTTCATCCTGTGTAACTAAATTGACCTCAATCTCCAAGCCACATCTCGAAGGTTCAAGTGAACGGACATAGTCACCAAATATCTTTTCTAGGCAATAATTGGAGGCAATCTCCTCAAATATCAGACAGTTGGAGCTGTTTCCCATTCGTAGAGAGCTACGAATCAAATTAATATCCCAAGGTTTCTCAACCGAGGTAATGTTAAACAAAATTTGACACCAAGGAATGTCAAGAGATATTTGGAAAAGCAGGAAAGGAGATACAGGTGGAGAAGTGTGAGGAGACAAGGCCAGAGTTTAGGGATTTGACCGTAGAAGATACAAACGCAAACAATAAACACCAAAGTGCTCACAAGGCCAGGAAAAGAGGAGACAAAAACAGGCATTATTGGAAAAGCTCAGCAGGTCTGGTAGCGCCTGTGGAGAGAAATCAGAGCTAACGTTTCAGGTCTCAGGGTTCTGAGGAAGGGTCACTCGACCCAAAATATTGACTCTGCTTCCTCCCCACAGCTGCTGCCAGACCTGCTGAGCGTTTTGCTGCAATTTCTGTTTCTTCGTTTCCAATTACCAGCATCCGCAGTTCTTTCAGGTTTTATTCAGGAGTAGAGGAATGCAGATACATTGGATCGTTGTGGTGTGAGAGGGGATTACAGCTAAGAAAAGGTTAGAAAATAATGAAAGCCCATGGCCAGAGACATACACGTTCCCCAGTAGAACATCAAATAATGATGTCTAGACCAAAAAACTGAAGTATGACACTGCAAAGCACTGACAATACTTCAATCAGAAACACCCCTTGAGGGCTCAGGTGCTTGAGCTGACAGTAGAAATGATGAAATAGGTGCAGTGGTAGTGCCCTTACATTTGAGCCAGGAGGCCTAGGTTCAAGTTCCAACTGTTCCAGAGGTATGTAATTATATCTTTGAACAGATCAGTTAGAAAGTACCTCAGCGAGTCAGTTACTGCTTCCCTATTAGGCACACACGTTGCAGGAATGGCTGTAAAACTGAATGTAGCATACAAAGGGGTTAAACTGCCGAGTGAGTGGAAGCAGCAAATATCTAGGACATGGGCCTGCACATTTCTGAGTAAAGGTGACCGAGAGAGAGAGAGGAACTAAATGTTTTTAATAATCCTGATTTCAGAGAATACAGTTTCCAACAAAGCCACATTCAACCAGAGACTTCCTGTAAAGAGCAGAACTTGGAGTGTGGGCGGCTGAACAAAAGGGAAGACTGGAAGGTAAAGCTCACTGAGAGAAACAGCAGCTTTGGTGTGTGGTCCCATTGATATGTCAGGTTATCTGGATCACAAAACTCCAGCAAAGACCAATGCTAAACGCAGAGTCTGGTGCTTTTTTTCATATACAGTACTCAATTAGCCTGTCAAGTGTGCTTGTTTACACTCACCTAGCTGGGATGTGTGTGTGTGTATTTATAGTTTAGATTAGAGTGGTGCTGGAAAAGCACAGCAGGTCAGGCAGCATCCGAGGAGCAGGAGAACCGACGTTTCGGGCAAAAGCCCTTCATCAGGAATGGAGGCAGGTAACCTCCAGGGTGGAGAGATAAATGGGCGGTGCTGGGAAGAAGGTTGCAAAGAGTACAATAGGTGAATGGGGGTGGGGATGGAGGTGATAGGTCAGAGGGGAGGGTGGAGCAGATAGGTGGGAAGGGACATTGGCAGGTAGGACAGGTCATGAGGGCAGTGCTGAGCTGGAAGGTTAGAACTAGGGTGAGGTGGGGGAAGGGGAAATGAGGAAACTGCTAAAGTCCACATTGATGCCCTGGGGTTGAAGTGTTCCAAGGTGGAAGATGATGCGTTCTTCCTCCAGGTGTCGGGTGGTGAGGGAGCGGCGATGAAGGAGGTCCAGGACCTCCAGGTCCTTGGCAGAGTGGGAGGGGGAGGTGAAGTGTTGGGCCACAAGGCAATGTGGTTGATTGGTGCGGGTGTCCCGGAGATATTCCCTAAAGCGCTCTGCTAGGAGGCGTCCAGTCTCCCCAATGTAGAGGAGACTGCAGCGGGAGCAACAGATACAATAAATGATATTGGTGGATGTGCAGGTAAAACATTGATGGATGTGGAAGGCTCCTTTGGGGCCTTGGATGGAGGTGAGGGAGGAGGTGTGAGCGCAGGTTTTGCAATTCCTGCGGTGGCAGGGGAAGGTATCAGAACTGGAGGGTGGGTTGTTGGGGGGTGTGGACCTGACCAGGTTGTCACAGAGGGAATGGTCTTTGCAGAAAGCATGACAAGACTGATGTACAGTTTCAACTGCTCACAAAAAGTGGCCCCCCTGTGTATTAAACATACTGGGGACTATGTTATTAATGTATGACAGCATTAAATTCCAGTAGACAGTTTGTGGTTTATATAAATGATTCAGACTTGAAAGTCGGAAGGCTGATCAGTACATTTGCAAGATAATATAAAAATTGGTGCGGTAGAAGATAGTGGGGAGGAGAGCCTTAGATGACAGGAGGATATATAGAGGGACAGGTCAGATGGGCTGATCAGTGGCAAATGAAATTCAGTTGGATAAGTGTGAGGTGATGCACTTGGGCAGGACAAACAAGGCAAGGGAATACATGAAGAACAGTATGACCCTGGGAAGTACTGAGCATAGACGGACCTTGGCATGCATGTACACCAGTCCCTTAAGGATTCAGAGCCAGTGCATAATGTAGTTAAGGTGGCATATGGTATACTTGCCTTTAATAGTGGAAATTATGCCAGAACTGTATAAAACATTGGTTAGACTACTAGTTCTGGAACATTTCTGGAATCCATATTATAGGAGGGATGTGATTGCATTGGAGAGGGTGCAGAGGAGATTTACCAGGGTGTTGCCCGGGCTGGAGAGTTTTAGTTATACAGTGAGATCAGACAGACTAGGCTTATTTACTTTTGAACAGAGGAGAGTGAGAGGTCACATGATTGAGATGTATAAAATAATGAAATGCATAGATCGAGTAGACAGGAAGTAATGTTTCCCCTTGACCAATTGCATCGATCTAAGATAAGGGGGAGAGGTTTTAAAGGAGATGTGAGGGAAACCATTTTCACCCAGAGGGTGGTGGGGAGCTGGGGACTCACTGCCTGTAATGGAGCTAGAGGCAGAAACCCTCATAACACTTACAAAGTATTCAGATGTGCAGTTGCAGTGCCAAGGCTATGGACCAGTGCTGGAAAAAGTGATGACAGTAGTTAGCTGGTTGTCTTTGTGGTAAGCCAAAGGGCCTTTTTCTCTGACTCTGCGACTAGAATTCCTGCATCCTGACGGGTGCCAGAGTTATGGAAGCTCTGCGGCTACTTTATTCTCGGCACATCCCGCGGCACAGCTCTCCGCACCAGGACTGGTGCTAACCTGGGTATGAACTGTGAGCCCTGGAGGCATCAGGAGAGCCCTGGTCATCACGCTGGCTCATCAGAGTCTTCAGGGAGTTGGAGTTGGAGCTTACATTGTCATGAAACCACTTACTGTTGAACACGTGCTAAGCTGCATGACTAACCTCATCCCCAAACATCCCCAGACATGCACTTTGCAGGTGAGGTGGTTTTGCCTTACTTCTGCTACAGTACATTTTGTGGAAGTTCTGTGGCTTTCTCTGGGAGGTCTGTCGGTGCCTCCATTCAAGCATTTAGTTGCCAAATCTGAAAGGCATGGGGGATTGTGGTCACGGAGACTGATGCACTTCTGGCAGAGGCAGCAGACCACAAAAAGGCTGCAGAGGGAGATAGAGAAGAGTTAAGGGTCAGGAGAAAGGAGGATGGTGAAAGCAGAGGAGGAAAAGCAGCTCGAAGGTGATGGGTAGGACATTTGAGATGATAAAGAAACGAATCATATCAGCCCCTAAATGACTGTGTGTAATTGTGAGTGAAAGTTATGGTGAGTTTACAAAATTGAAATTTTTAACACTCAGAACAATAGCAACCAGGTTTGACCAGCGAGATGAGAATCTGGCGAGGAGCATTTCCTGCACCAATTGGAGCCCAATGTCACTCAGTGATGTGCAGTTTGCCATTCTCCCATGTGACAGACAGAACTTAGACAGTAACAATGATCATTAACATCATTGTGGCACATCTCTGACCCACTTACAATACAGGTCTCCACTTCACTTCAGACCGAGTTGCCAGCACACTTGCCTCGACCAGGCACAAGCACCCAGCTCATGAGCTGGATATCCCTCCACTGGCTTGCCTTTTTGTGCTTTCGGTTTCCATTCAGAAATTAAAGGCTCACAGTAGTTGTGCCTTGCCCTGCTTTTTAAGCACAGACACAAAGCCAGGCAGCTTGTTATCGTTGTCAGTAATGATCAGCCAGACAGGAGGATAGGTTACTGCTCGGCTCAGTGCTAAGTCAGTCTCACACCGACAGCATGGTCCAGTAGCTTGCATAGCCAATACACCAAACATGCTTCAAACAACTGGCCGGGTCTCCAGGTCTAAGGGGAGTAGTCCTCAGTCAAGTCAAAGGGAATCCCCATCAAGAACAGCATCCAATCAAAGTCCAAGGGATTAGATTCCCTACATTGTGGAAACAGGCCCTTTGGCCCAACAAGTCCACACCGACCCTCCAAAGAGTAACCCATCCATACCCATTTCCCTACTCCCTACTAATGCACCTATCACTATGTGCAATTTAGCATGCACATCCTTGGACTGTGGGAGGAAACCAGAGCACCCGAAGGAAACCCATGAAGACACAGGGAGCATGTGCAAACTTCACACAGACAGTCGCCCGAGGCTAGAATCGAACCTGGGATCCTGGTGCTGCGAAGCAGCACTGAACCACAAAGCCGCCCCTGATTCACTGTGCTGCCCCAATGAGCCACTGTGCCGATTAGACAGGGTCAGACAGCCGCTTGGGGTGATGAAGGTAAGGGCTCCATACCATGACAGTCCGGGAAGTGGGCCACAGCCAATTCTGCCCATCCCGTGTGACCAAACTCAGGGATTCACACTAAGTCAGTTGGGGAGCTGCACTGACGTCAGTCAGGGATCTGCTCACTTCTCAGCTGGAGGTGCTGGGGCTTTCAGTCAGGGGAGGTGGGCCACAATCAGTCCTGGGGATCACTCAATGACAGTGGGTGGGCAAGGGTTGGGAGAGGGCGTTGGTATCGGGGCCACTGCTGTAGCAGGGAAGTTGAGGGAATTAATTGTGAGGATTGGATGCAGGACGCTAGGATGGAGAGGGATCAAGATTTATACACAGGGTGGAGGGGACACTCAACATACAAGGTGGGAAACAATAATGCATTGGAGGACATGGGTTACTGTGAGGGGTTGGAGGTATCGACTGTTACAGCCATCCTGGATTCAATGGGGGGAGTTAGTCCAAACTAATGACTGGCACAGCTAAGCAGTGGGGCCTAGGCCTGGGAGTAAATGTGGACGATAAATTTAGAAATAAAGGAGTTGAGGTATCAATGTGTGTTTGCTCAGTGCTTATGGGATTGACAGGGAGTACAAGGAAGAAAGGAACATGAGGGTTCGGGGAGAATTGATAAGTCTGTGACACACCAGATAAGACCTGTGTTAACAAAAACACAAACTGTGGGGGTAAACGCAGAGTTAATGTTTTAGGTCAGTCCCTCTTCATCAGAACTCCCTTCCATCCTCATGTGAATCGCAAAATTGGAAATAGTTGCAACCACACCTGGGCTGAACAGAGTAAGTATTATTTTCCTGCTCAGCCTGCAGGCTGCTCCTGTGAGTGATGTAAAGCCCACTACATGTTAAAGACATTTGTAAATTACAGGTACATGCATGTGAAGATACACACGATGCCCAACTGTGTGAGATACAGATCATCGTCATATATAATCTTGATCTTGATCATTACAACATGACCGAGTCACCTGTGTGAAGCAGAAATAGTCACAGGCAACCCTATGATGAGCAACTGTAAGCCCCAATTCACGAAGACAATGTAAGATCTGACAGTTTGCACAGGGACACTGAGCTGATTTCCCCTTAACTTGAACTGTATGTATTCACCAACATGCTCTTATAAGCAATGCAACATTTCTTGAGTGGGGGAGCAAGGGTTAGTAATCTGACGGAACATACAACTGTGTTTGTGAGATATAGCTAGTGCTGCCGTCAACAAAACAAGGTCCTGATGTCAAAGGTCCATTTGGAGATATTCTGAGACCCTCCATGTCCCACTGCACAGAGGACGACACTAAACTATTAATTGTGAGTGAGACAGAGTGCTCACATTACCAAGCAGCTGCTCTGTTTTTGAAAATTTCCGCACAGATGCATTGCAACTATTCCCAGTTGACCCGAGCCATAGCAGTGATTGTCAGTGATGCTCCAAAGGTGCAGAGAAATAGAGGAACAGTAGAGATGCCAGCAAGCCCAGGACCAGCAGCAGCTGCCTAGTAGCTGTGGACAGCTTGCATATGAAGAGATTACAGCTGATTGGATGTGTGGAGGAAGCACAGAGCCTGTCTTCCTCAATGTCATTTCCTCCGGATGAGCAAGGTGCAGTGCCATCACAGACTGAAGTTGTCCTGGGGCAGTTGCAGAACTATGCCAACTGCTAGGGCAGGACCCATGACTGGAAATAAATGGGTGGCCATCCTAGCTCGGGGGCAGCTTTGCTCCATTTTTATGTTGCTAACTGCCTCCGAAGATCCACTGGGGATCTGTGTGGGATCTCTCAAAACCTCGAACTGCAAATGTATCAATGCCTTTAACAATACGACTTGTGCCAGATCACAGACTTCATCTCATTTCCACACGATGAGGTCAGAACTGTGGCCCAGGCAGCAGGCTTTGTCAATGTCGCTGGCTTCCCCAGATGCAGGGTGTTACATGTTGCATTGAGAAGGACACACTTATAGTGCAATAGACTCATCAACAGAAAAGGCTTCCATTCCATCAATGTACAACTCAACTGTGATCATTGATGACACATCATAGAAGCCCAGACCAGGTTTCTGGGAACTGTCGTGTTGCCTGAATCCTTGAGTATTTTCATGTTCCTGCTTTATTTCATGGGCCAGGAAGGATGGTTATTGGGAGAGAAGGGCTATCCCCTTCAACCGTGGCTGATGACTCTGTCACACTTGACTGACTTCAAAAGTAGATATTCCCTGCCTATTTCTCAACCAGAGCCATCATGGAGCAAACAATAGGTCTCCTGAGGATGCAGTTCTGATAACTGGATCACTTGGGGAGGAAAAGGGTTTTACTGCAGAGAGAATGTGATGCACTCTGAAGAGTGGTGGAGACCAGCAGTAGTCTTCCAAGGAGGAAGATGACTATGTTGAGCTGGAGGAACATCACCTTCACCCTTAGACATCACTGTAGGGTCAGGGAGGCACAATAAACCAGACAGGACTTCATTGACAGCCGGTATGAGCTGGGTGAAGTGATCCCTCATTGACAGCCGGTATGAGCTGGGTGAAGTGATCCCTCATTGACTGTCCGGTATTCAAAGGCAAGAAGCAAATGCAGCTTTTTTCCTTTGTTAAGTTTTTCATCGCTTTTCCTATTGAATAAAAGAATATGTTTTCAACTGTTCAAAGCTGTCCAGTACATAATGTTCCCACATTGAACAACATGAGGATGTTACGTCACACTGTTTTTGGGAAAGCGTCTCACTCACTCGGTCAAAGTTTACGATGAGATGTTGCAAAGGACAGTTGGGCTGTGTAATTTCAGTCTGATAGCTTGCTTTAATTCACTCATGGGATGTGGGAATTGCTGGCTGGGGGTGAGCATTTATTGCTCATGAATCTGAAGGAATAGTAATATATTTCCAAATTAAGGTGGAGAGTAGTTTGGAGAGGAACTTGCAGGTGGTGGTGCTCCCAAGTATCTTCTGACCTTTTCCTTCCATATGGAAATGGTTGTGGGTTTGGATGGTGCTGTCTAAGAATCTTGGATGAATTCCTTTAGTGCATCTTGCTGATCACACACACTGATGCTACTGACTGTCAGTGGTAGAGAGAGTGAATATTTGTAGATGTGGTGCCTATCAAATGGGTTGCTTTGTCCTGCATGGAGTCAAGTTCTTGAGTGTTGTCAGAGCTGCACCTGCCCAGGCAAGTGTGGAGTATTCCATCACACTCCTACCTTGTGCTTTGTATAGGATGGATTGATATTAGGGAGTAAGGAGGTGAGTTATTCACTGCAGGGTTCCAAGCCTCAGACCTGCTCTTGTAGCCACTGTATTTAAATGTGAGTCTAATCGAGTTTCTGATCAATAGTAATACCAAGGATGATGATAGTGGAGGATTCAGTGATGGTAATGCCATTAGTATCTAGTGACAGTGCTTAGATCATCTCTTATTGGAGGTGGTCATTTCTTGGCATTTACTTGGTATGTGCCAGCCCAAGCCTGGATATTGTCCAGGTCCTATACATTTGAACATGTAAATGTGAAATCATCATAGTGCCGGAGGACGAAAAGACTGTTCTTTCATGAGAGAGAGAGATTGAGAGAGAGAGAGAGAGAGAGAGAGAGAGAGAGAGAGAGAGAGAGAGAGAGAGATGGAGAGAAGTGAGAGAGGACTGAGGGTCACCACACCTCAGGTGAGGTAAGAGATGGAAAACAAGAGCCTTTCATGGTAACCTTGGCCAGTATAGGTGAAAAATGTGTTGCTGGAAAAACACAGCAGGTCAGGCAGCGTCCAAGGAGCAGGAAAATCGACGTTTCGGGCATAAGCCCTTCTTCAGGAATGCCCGAAACGTCGATTCTCCTGCTCCTTGGACATTGCCTGACCTGCTGCGCTTTTCCAAAAACACATTTTCAGCTCTGATCTCCAGCACCTGCAGTCCTCACTTTCTCCTCCTTGGCCAGTATAGGAATCACTCAGCATCACAACACAGCTATCCAGCCAACTCCTTTGTGGTAAACTTCTATTAATATTCAATTGTTTAGCATTATATTGTCACGAATACTCCTGTGAAACTATTGTAAATATTAAACCCCTGGGAAATCCTGTAAAATATGAATCCTACTGGCAAAATGCTGTAAACATAAATGCATAGGAACCTGCTGGAAAAATTGACTTCCTGGGAAATCCTATAAGTATTAAATTCCTTGGGAAAACCCTGTAAATATCAACTGCGTGGAAACCTTGGTTCATGTTAACCTCTTGGGAAATCACTGCAAATATTAAATGCCTGGGAAATCCCTGAAAAATTAACTTCCCAGGAAAACCCTATAAAGTAAATATTAACTTTCTGGAAAATCATATTAAATACCTGGGAAATGCCTGTACCTGTAAATATTAAGCTCCTGGATAACCCGAGAAAATATCAGACTCCTATGGGAATGCTTGAAAATATTAAAGTCTAGGATCAAAATCTGTAATATTACACTCCTGGATAATGCCTATAAATATTAAATTCCTGGTGAAACCCTCTAAATATTAATCTGCTGGGAAAATCCAGTTGATATTAAACCTCTGGGAGCTCAGTCAATGTTAAATTCCTGGGAAAATTCTGCTGATATGGAACCCCTGGGAGCTCAAGTCAATATAAACACCTGGGAAAATCCCTATAAATATTAAATTCCTATTGAAATGTTGTAAATATTAATCTCTGGGGAGAAAAACATATAAACAATAAACACGCAGGAAGCCCTTGTAAATATTCAACACCCAGGAAACTCCTACAAAATGAATCTCCTGGGACACTTAGACAGATTACTTACAGTGTGGAAATAGGTCCTTCAGCCCAACCCGACCCTCCAAAGAGCAATCCAGCCAGACCCATTCCCCTACATTTACACCACACTACAGGGAATTCAGCATGGCCAATTCACCTAACCTGCACATTTTTTGGACTGTGGGAGGAAACCAGAGCAAACCCACGCAGACACAGGGAAGAATGTGCAAACTCCATACAGACAGTTGCCTGAGGCGGGAAATGAACCTGGGTCTCTGGCATTGTAAGACAGCAGTGCTAACCACTATGCCACCTATGCCAACATTAAACTCCTGGGAATCTGCTCTAAATATTAACTGCTCAGGAAATCTATGCCTGACAATTCCTGCCATTATTAGATGCCCAGGAACATCCTGTGAATATTAAACCATCAGGCAATTTATCTAAGCATTTACATCTCTAGAATTCGGTCCAAATTTTAAACTCTTGGATAACTCATGTAAATTCGAATTGCTTGGGAATCCCTGCAAATATCAATTTCCCGGGAAACACATTCAACTTGCCATGAGGGGGATAGATAGGGTGAATGGGAAATGTTCCTCGTGTGGAGGATTTCATGGCTAGGGGCATATTTTTAGGGTGAGAGGAGGTAGATTTAAAAAAGACATGAGCGGCAACTTTTTTTTAAACACAGAGAGTGGTTTGTGTGTGGAATGAACTTTCAGAGGAAGTGGTGGATGTGGTGACAATGTTTAAAAGACATCTGAATGAGTACATGAACATGAAGTATTTGGAGGGATATGGGCTAGTTTAATTTGGGATTATAGACAGGTTGGACTCCCATGCTGTATGACGCTATTACATTACTTACAGTGTGGAAACAGGCCCTTCGGCCCAACAAGTCCACACCGACCCGCCAAAGTGCAACCCACCCAAACCCATTCCCCTACATTTACCCCTTTACCTAACACTACGGGCAATTTAGCATGGCCAATTCACCTAGTCTGCCCATCTTTGGACTGTGGGAGGAAACCGGAGCACCCGGAGGAAACCCACACAGACACGGGGAGAATGTGCAAACTCCACACAGTCAGTCGCCTGAGTCGGGAATTGAACCCGGGTCTCAGGCGCTTTGAGACAGCACTGCTAACCACTGTGCCACCGTGCCGCCCACCTATAACTCTGATGAAACCACTGTAAATATTAAAATAAAACACAGAACTCAGGATATTGTTGATCTGAAACACACAAGAGCAGAAATTGTTGTAGGTCAGTAAGTCTAGCTGTATCTGTGGGGAGAAAACATAGACAACTTTTTAAGTCCAGCGACTGCTCTGTAGAAGAGGTTTCTCTCCACAGATTCAACCAAATGTACTGAGTTTCTCCAGCAATTTCTGATTTTGTTTGTTCCCATGTATTTTAAAAGGCTGGGAAACCCTGTCAACATGAATCTCCTTGGCACTCCCTGAAAATATCACACTCTCAGGAAATCCCTGTAGATACAGGGATAAATATATCCCTGTAAATATGAAACTCCTGTAAAATCCTTGTAAATATTAAGCTCGTGAGAAATCACTGTAAATATTAAACCCTTGGGAAATCCCTGCAAATATCAAACTCTGGATAAAATACAGATGTGCAGGTCAGGTGTATTGGCCATGCTAAATGGCCTATAGTGTTAGGTGTATCAGTCAGAGTGAAACGGGTCTGGTTGGGTTACTCTTTGGAGGGTCAGTGCAAACTGGTTGGGCTGAAGGGCCTGTTTCCATACTGTAGGGAATCTAATCATTAACCTCCTGGGAAAATTCTAGGAGATATTAAACCCTAGGAAACTGCTGTCAACATTAAACTCCTGAGCACCACCTTAAATATTAATGCCAAGGGATAAGCTATGTAAATATTAAAGCCCTGGGAACCTCCCATACATGCTAAACCCCAGGGGGAGCACTGTAAGTATTAAACCCCTGAAAAGTCTCTGTAGATATTAAACTCCTGGGAAAATGCCTGTATATTTTAAAATTCTGCTGAAACCCTCTAAACATTAATCTCTTTGATAAAAAAATCTGTAAATATTAAACTCCCCAGAAACCCCTGTAAATAAAACACTTGTGGGTAAAAGCCCTGTCAATATTGAACACCTGAGCAACCCCAATAAATATTAGTTTCCATGGAAACTCTTCAAAATATTAATCTCCATGAAAACTCTAAATATGTACCTGTGGAATTCTCTGCAAATACTAAATATGCAGGAAACACGGGAAATCTGACGGTCCCAGAAAACTCATGCAAAATGAAATTTCTAGGATTCCACTAAATTAAACACCCAGGAAAACTCGTAACTCTTAAACTCCTGGGAATCGTCTGTAAATAATATGGAGTATGCATGTTCTCTCAGTGTCTGCATGGGTTTCCTCCGGGTGCTCCGGTTTCCTCCCACAATCCAAAGATGTGCAGGTCAGGTGAATTGGCCATGCTAAAATTGCCCATAGTGTTCAGGGATGTGTAGGTTATAGTGCATTAGTCAGAGGGAATGTCGAGTGGAAGGGGAATGGGTCTGGGTGGGATACTCTTCGGCGGGTCGGTGTGGACTTGTTGGGCCAAATGGCCTGTTTCCACACTTTAGAGATTCTATTCTATTTTATTAGCTTCTCAGGAATCATTCAATGGTATAACCATCGCTGAATCCACCAGTATCAACAACCCCTTCCAAACCCATATCTACTTCTATCTAGAAGGATAAGGGCAGCAGAGGCATGGGAATGCCATGTCCTGCCAGTTCCCCTTCAAGCAAGTCATTGTCCTGACTTGGAAATATATTGCCATTGTTTCAGTGTCGCGGCATCAAAATCCTGGAATTCCCTCTCTAGCAGCATTGTGGGTCAATTCACAGTACATGGACTGAAATAAGGTAGCTCACCACCACCCTCGGAACTTAGGATAGGCAATAAATGTGGGTGGTGCAGTGGTTAGCGCTGCTGCCTTACAGCACCAGGATCGCAGGTTCGATTCCTGCATCGGGTGACTGTCTGTGTGGAATTTGCACATTCTTCCCTGTGTCTGCGTGGGTTTCCTCCCACAGTCCAAAGATGTGCAGGTCAGGTGAATTGGCCATGCTAAATTGCCCATAGTGTTAGGTGCATCATTCGGGGGAAATGGTCTGGATGGGTTACTCTTTGGAGGGTCAGTGTGGACTGGTTGGGCCGAAGGCCTGTTTCCACACTGTAGGGAATTTAATCTAATAAATCCTGGCCTGCCAGCAATGCCCACAACCCAAGAGTGAAAAACAAAAGAGTTCAAAACTCTCAAATAACTTGACAATAGGTGGGGTTTTTTTGCCTAAGCGCTTGGACACTTTGTTGCTGGACAATGGCAGTAGAGTTCAGATTAGATTCCCTACAGCGTGGAAACAGGCGACTTGCCCCAACAAGCCCACACCGACCCTCCAAAGTGTAGCCCATCGAGCCCATTGCCCTACATTTACCCCTGACTAATGCAACTAACACGATGGGCGAATTTAGCATGGCCAATTCACCTGACGTGCACACCTTTGGATTGTGGGAGGAAACTGAAGTACCCGGAGGGAACCCACGCAGACACGGGGAGAGTGTGCAAACTCCACACAGACAGTCACCCAAGGCTGGAATACGAATTTGGGGCCCTGACGCCAAATTGAGACTAACCACTAACCACTGAGCCACGAGTTCAATGGGACTTTCCTGGATGAGGCAATGTGGATCTTTCACTGGCTACCCAGCCTGCTGTTGAGACGTCTCAATAAGCTTCCACTTGTGTTTCCTGTCCTTCCCTGTCATGAGTATATCAGTGACAGTCCTGAGAAGACTCTCTCCCTCTTGCCCCTCTCTAATCTGAGTTCGGTTGACATTCACAGCAGACAGAGTGATTTGATGGCTCTCACGCGATCATCATTTCTTACTCAGGTCAAAACTTTGTGCTTATCGTCACTTCCAGTCTGTGGTATTAGGAGTTGTGTCATTATTGGTCAACTGCAGTGCAGGCTCGGTGTTTCTTTATTTGCTCACAGAACATGGGCGTTGCTGGCTAGGCCAGCACTCTTTACCAATCCCAAATTAAACTGTGCTGTGGGTCACTAGGCTGATACCATGTATGGAGGGACTACCTTATGAGGAGAAGTTGAGCCAGTACTCATTGGAATAGCGAAGAATTAGATTAGATTCCCTACAGTGTGGAAACAGGCCCTTCAGCCCAACCAGTCCACACCAACCTGCCGAAGAGAAACCCCCCCAGACCCATTTCACTCTGACTAATGCACCTAACACTATGGATAATTTAGCATGGCCAATTCACCTAACCTGCAGGTCTGTGGACTGTGGGAGGAAATCCACGCAGACACGGAGAGGGTGTGCACACTCCACACAGACAGTTGCCCGAGGCTGGAATCGAACTCAGGTCTCTGGCACTGTCAGGCAGCAGTGCTAACCACTGAGCCACTGGGCCACCCGGTGGTTCATTTTTCGACTGTGGTGGTCCTGTTTTAAAAACCATGTTGAAATTAAAAGTTAAATATTTTCATGACTTAAATGGGAGTTGTGCACTGATAATCATGTCCCACTGCTTCCCAAGCCATCGCAAAGCATATCCGACTGACCACTATTCAGGAAATCAACAATTCACAGCCGGTTTCAACATTAACAGGAAGAGAGAAATTATTGAAACGTAGGTGAATCTTAGCCCTCACAGGGTAGATGTGGAGAGCTGTTTCCCTTGAGAGGGAGTCTATAACCAGAGAGCAAAATCTCAAAGTATGGGGTCACCCATTTAAGATAGAAATGACGAGGAACTTTTTCTCTCCAAGAGTTGTGAATCTGTGGATCTTTCTTTAAAACCAAAAATGGGCTGTCCAGGCCAGATTATTAAGCTTGCTTGGTGGAGCAGACTCAATGGGCTGAATGGCCTCGTTCTGCTCCTATGTCTTATGGAGTCACAGACTAGGTAGGCCAGGCTTTTTGTCAATTGTAATGTCAGTTGGCAGTCATAACTGCACATCATTCTGCTGCCTAGCACATGACCTAACGCCCTTTCCCAACCACATGCGGCTGTTTAGGTGGGAATATGGCAACCCTGAAGACTTTAGGTGCACGTCAGCATTTCAGATTAACTTGCTGCTGGAACCAAAACCAGTTTCTCTCAAACACATTATCTTGTTCAATTGGTCGAGACTTCATCATCGCTATTGAGCTAGAAATTCTCTGAAGACTTCATCCAGACAGAGCAGGACTGTGTTACTTCATCTTATTTTACACCTTTTAGAAATTGCAAGGGCGTGGTTGTCATTAACGTTTTTGGGGTTCCCCTTTCACCTGGATGGAGAATATAATGTCGGGGGACGTGGCAGTGCAGCACAGGCTTAACAGGAGAACGGGTCATGAAGACAAGCTGGATATATCCTCTCAGGTACAGAGCTGCACCACTCTGTTTGCTGTGAATTTCTTAATGAACCCTCCTGATTACACAAGAGTAGATCCAAAATAGCCTGCCCTTTAATTGGTTCCTCGAAATCAGGATTTCAAAAACCAAACTGCATCTGTATAATGACACATCTTAAACATTATTCCTGTAAAATGTGGCTTCCCCAGTAGATTAATGTCTGCCATGATATTTAGAACATAGAACATAGAACAATATAGCGTAGAACAGGCCCTTCAGCCCTCAATGTTGTGCCAACCTGTGAACTATTCCCAGCTCATCCCCCTACACTATCCCATCATCACCCATGTGTTTATCTAAGGACTGCTTAAATTTCCCTAATGTCGCTGAGTTAACGACATTAGCAGGTAGGCCATTCCACACCCTTCCTACTCTCTGAGTAAAGAGCCTGCCTCTGACATCTGTCTTAAATTTATCATCCCCTCAATTTGTCGTTCTGCCCTCTCGTACAAGCTGACGTCATCATCCTAGGAAAAAGACTTTTTCACCCTATCTAATCCTCTGATCATCTTGTATGTCTCTATCAAATCCCCTCTGAGCCTTCTTCTTTCCAATGAGAAAAGACCCAAGTCTCTCAGCCTTTCCTCGTAAGACCTTCCCTCCAGACCAGGCAACATCCTGGTAAATCTCCTCTGCACCTTTTCCAATGCTTCCACATCCTTCCTATAATATGTGGACCAGAACTGTACACAATATTCCAAATGCGGCTGCACTAGTGTTTTGTATAGTTGCAGCATGACATTGCAGCTCCAGAACACAATCCCTCTACCAATGAAACCTAACACACCGTATGCCTTCTTAACAGCATTATCAACCTGGGTGACAACTTTCAGGGATCCATGTACATGGACTCCAAGATCCCTCTGCAACCTGTAACATTTTTCCACACTGTCCGCTACTCCACTGACTTTAGTGTCATCTATCAGTTTACTAACCCATCCACCTATGCTTGCATCTAAGTCATTTATAAAAATGACAAACAGCAGTGGTCCCAAAACAGATGCTTCTGACACACTAACCGGAGTTTGCAGACGATACAAAGATAGGTGGAGTTGTGGATAGTGAGGAGGGCTGTTGTCAGCTGCAAAGGGACTCAGATACGATGCAGAGCTGGGCTGAGGAGTGGCAGATGGAATTCAACCCTCTCAAGTGTGAGGTTGTCCATAAGAATGCGGAATATAGGGTTAACGGTAGGGTTCTTAGTAAGGTAGAGGAGCAGGGGGATCTTGGGGTCTATGTTCATAGCTCTTTGAAAGTTGCCACTCAGGTGGATAGAGTTTGTAAGAAGGTCTATGGTGTATTAGCGTTCATTAGCAGAGGGATTGAATTCAAGAGTCGTGAGGTGATGTTGCAGATGTACAGGACCTTGGTAAGGCCACATTTGGAGTACTGTGTGCAGTTCTGGTCGCCTCACTTTAGGAAAGATGTGGAAGCTTTGGAGAGGGTGGAGAGGAGATTTACCAGGATGTTGCCTGGAATGGAGAATAGGTCGTACGAGGATAGGTTGAGAGTTCTCGGCCTTTTCTCATTGGAACGGCAAAGGATGAGGGGTGACTTGATAGAGGTTTATAAGATAATCAGGGGAATAGATAGAGTAGACAGTCAGAGACTTTTTCCCCAGGTACAACAGAGTGTTACAAGGGGACATAAATTTAAGGTGAAGGGTGGAAGGTATAGCGGGGGGATGTCAGGGTTAGGTTCTTTACCCAGAGACTGGTGGGGGCATGGAATGTGCTGCCTGTGGGAGTGGCAGAGTCAGAATCATTGGTGACCTTTAAGCGGCAATTGGATAGGTACATGGATAGGTGCTGAAGCTAGGACAAATGTTCGGCACAACATCGTGGGCCGAAGGGCCTGTTCCGTGCCGTATTGTTCTACGTTCCATATGTTCTATTATCAGCTACATTTGATCAAAAATTCAGTTCCTGCCAATTTTGGGATATTCCCTGGGTTTTTTCTCTTTATGATCTCTAGACAGTTATCTCACACTATTGTCCATTACTCAACCTCATATACTCACCACGCCTGCATACTATGGTGCCCGTCCCTGCTGTGGAAGTACTTGCCGCGACTGGGATTTTCGAAGATTCATACGCCCACAACCATGTGTAAATCCCAATTGTACTCCGGCTCAAACACCGCCAACCGGCGGTGGGGGGGGGGGGTGGGGTGGGGGGGCTGGGCAGCCCGATGTGCTTACAGGGACCTGCAAATATATTATTAAGATACTCAAGCTTAGAACATAGAACATACAACATTACAGCGCAGTACAGGCCCTTCAGCCCTCAATGTTGCACCAATCTGTGGAACCATTCTGAAGCCCGTCTAACTTACACTATTCCATTTTCATCCATATGTTTTATCCCAAGACTATTAAAGTTGGTGAGTCTACTACTGTTGCAGACAGTGCATTCCACGCTCTTATTACTTTCTGAGTAAAGAAACTACCTTTGACGTCTACTTTATATTTACCACCCCTCAGTGTAAAGCTATGTCCCCTCGTGCTAGCTAAATCCATCTAAGGGAAAAGTCTGTCACCGTGCACGCTATCTTACTCTCTGATTATCTTACATGTCTCAATTAAGTCACCTCTCAACCTTCTTCTCTCTAACAAAATAGTCTCAAGTCCTTCAGACGTTCCTCGTAAGATCTTCCCTCCATATCAGGCAACATCCTAGTAAATGTCCTCTGAACCCTTTCTAAAGCTTCCACATCCTTCCTATAATGGGGTGACGCTATTCTCCAAGTGTGCCCCGCACCAGAGTTTTGTACAGCTGCAGCATGATCTCTGAAACTCAATCCCTCTACCAATAAAAGCTAACACACCATATGCCTTCTTAACAACATCATCCCTGTGCCTAAGAAGGCTCATGCAGCATGTCTCAATGACTACCGCCCAGTGGCCCTAACTTTGATGGTCATGAAGTGGTTTGAAAGGCTGGTTATGGCATTAATCAACTCCTGCCTCCCCCACTACTCTTGACCCACTCCAATTTGCCTATCGGACCAACTGATCCACGTCAGATATCATATCACGTGTTCTTCACTTCTCCCTCGAACATCTTGACACCAAGAGCAGCTACGTAAGAATCCTACTCATTGACTACAGTTCAGCCTTCAACACTCCTATCCCCTGGTTACTAAAGTTAGTGATCTCGGGTTAAGCCCCACTCTCTGCAACTGGATCCTCAGTTTCCAGACCCACAGGCCACAATCAGTGAAGATTGGGGACGATATTTCATCCTCACTAACATCAACACTTGGAGCCACCCCCCCGGCCCCACACCCCCCACCCCCAGTGGTGTGTACTTAAGCCCCCTACTGTACTCACTGTATACCCATGACGGTGTCTCCAAATACCAGACCAATGCCATTGACAAGTTCACTGATGATACCACTATAATCAGTCGAATCTCAGATGGCAATGAAACAGACGACAGATGGGAGATGGAAAACCTGGAAAAATGGTGCACTGAGAACAACCGAGCTCTCAATGCTGGCAAAACCAAGGACCTCATTACTGACTTTCACCGAGATGTTACTCATGCCTCCCTAACAGCACAGAGGTGGAACAAGTGGAGAGTGTCGAGCGGGAGGCAGTTTAACAGGGTTGTGCCCAGGGCTCTCAGTCTTGTCAGGAAAGGGCAAATTTCTCTGTCTGGGGTTTCCCACATGTGTGTGGGCGGCACGGTGGCACAGTGGTTAGCACTGCTGCCTCACAGCGCCAGAGACCCGGGTTCAATTCCCACCTCAGGCGACTCTCTGTGTGGAGTTTGCACATTCTCCCCGTGTCTGCGTGGTTTTCCTCCGGGTGCTCCGGTTTCCTCTCACAGTCCAAAGATGTGCAGGTCAGGTGAATTGGCTATGCTAAATTGCCCGTAGTGTTAGGTTAGGGGTATGTGTGGGTTGCGGTTGGTGTGGACTTGTTTGGCCGAAGGGCCTGTTTCCAATTACTGTAAGTAATCTAATCTAAACTAAGCTCCTGGGAGTGGTCATCCACAACAAGCTTTCCTGGACTCTTCATGTGGACGCATTGGTTACAAGGGCCCAACAACGTGTCTTCTTCCTCAGGCAGCTGAGAAAATTTGGCTTGGTGGTAAGTAGCTGAAAATGTGTTGCTGGTTAAAGCACAGCAGGTCAGGCAGCATCCAAGGAACAGGAAATTCGACGTTTCGGGCCAGAGCCCTTCATCAGGAATCAGCTCTGATTTTCAGCTCTGATCTCCAGCATCTGCAGACCTCACTTTTTACTACTACATGGTGGTAAATACCCTTGCCAACTTTTATAGGTGTGCCATCTAGAGCATTCTGTCAGGATGTATCACTATCTGGTGTGGCAACTGTACCATTCAAGACCGGAGACGGTTACAGAGAGTGGTGAACTTGGCTCAGACAATCACAAAGGCCAACCTCCCGTCTATAGAATCCATCTACCAGGCCCAATGTCAAGGAAAGGCTGCCAGCATTCTCAAGATCCATCCCACCCTGGCAATGTTTTTCTACAACCTCTACCATCAGGGGGAAGGTACAGAAGCCTGAACACATGCACCAGCCGGTTTCGAAACAGTTTCTATCCGTCTGTTGTTAGAATACTGAGTGGACTCATAAACCCTTAACATTCGCCTGTACTTGTGTTTCATTTTTGCTGCTATTTACCTATTATTTACTATCTATGCTACTTAACTCTGTTATCTTCCTGTATTGCTCGCAAAACAAAGTTTTTCACTGTGCCTTGATACACATGACGCTAAGTTCAATTCAATTCAATTTAATTCAACCCTATCAACCTCGGTGGCAACTTTCAGGGATCTATGTACATGGACATTGAGATCTCTCTGCTCAGCTACATTACCAAGAGTCTTATCATTAGCCCAGTTCTCTGCATTCCTGTTGCTCCTTCTGAAGTGAATCACCTCACACTTTTTCGCATTAAAATCCATTTACCACCACTTTTATCTCCTCAGACTCCACGCACAACTTCCCACTACTGTCCTTGATTGGCCCTAATTTTAGTCTGATCATTCTTTTATTCCTGATATATCTATAGAAAGCTTCAATGTTTTCCTTAATCCTATCTGTCAAAAGCTTCTCATGTCCCCTCCTGGTTCTTCTTAGCTCTCTCTTTAGGTCTTTCCTGGCCAACTTGTAACTCTCAAGCAACCAAACTGAGCCTTCACGTCTCATCCTAACATAAACCTTCTTCTTCCTCAACTTCCTTAGTAAACCATGTCTCCCTCACTCGACCACTTCCTCCCTGCCTGACAAGGACCCGCAGTAGCTGATCCTTGAATAAGCTCCACATCCCTATTATACCCATCCTCTACATCCTAAAGCTTGCCTGCTTGCATCATAATTGCCTTCCCTTTCCATCGCTGAAGTAATCATGACCGAATTGTGGTCACTATCACCAAAGTGCTCACCTACCTCCAAATCTAATACCTGGCCGGGTTCATTACCCAGTACCAAATCCAATGTGGCCTCGCCCCTTGTTAGTATGTCTACATACTGTGTCAGGAAAGCATCCTGCACACATTGGACAAAAACTGACCCATCTAAAGTACTCAAACTATAGTAGTCCCAGTCCATATTTGGGAAGTTGAAGTCCCACTTAACAACCACCCTGTTACTCTCACTCCCACCCAGAATCATCTAGCTTCTACCCTTATTGTGCAAGTCATTCTCTCTCATCTCAGACAGAGGTTGAAAATAGAAGCAGGAGTACACCATTTAGCTCTTCAGGCCTGCCCTACTGTCCATTATGATCATCCAACTCACAACCTCATTCCCTGCGCCCCCCCCCCCCCATATCCTTTTATCCCTTTCGCCATAAAAACTATATTTACAATGTTAATAGAACCTCTACAGATGAGAAGCAGGCCATTCAGCCCACCAGATCCATGACAGCATCCCCTCCAGACCCACCCCCCTGCCCTAACCTTGTAACTTTGCATTTCCCATTGTTAATCCACCTAGCTTGCACATCCCTAGGCACTATGGGTAATTTAACATGGCCAATCCACCTAACCTGAATATCTTTGAACTGTTGGAGGTAACCGGAGCACCCACGCAAACACAGGGTGAATGTGGAAACTGTCCACACAAACAGTTGCTGAGGGTGGATTCGAACCCAGGTCCCTGGCACTGTGAGACACAACAACACCGCTTCTTCCTCAGGTGTCTTGGGAAATTTGACATGTCCATAAAGACTCTCACCAACATTTACAGATACACCATAGAAAACATTATATCCGCGTGCATAATGGCCTGTTAGAGCAACTGCTGTGCCCAGGACTGTAAGAAAAGCACCCGATGATCTGTATGTCCTTGTTTACTATGATCTGCCTATATTGCTCGCAAAACAAAGCTTTTCACTGTACTTAGGTACATGTGACTACAATACTCAAATCAATGCTAGCCATTGAAACACCCTACTTTCTTGACAGTTTTCAATGTTTTAACCTCAACAGTGTCCAGTGGCCGAGAATTCCGTAAGGTCACCACTCTCTGGGTGAAGAAATTCCTCTTCATCTCAGTCTAAATGGTCTACTCCTTATCCGAAGACTGACTTTTGATTCTGGACTCCTCCATTATTGGGAACATTCCTCATGTGTTTACCCTGTCTCGTCTTATTACAATTTCATAGGTTTCTATGAGATACCCACTCACTCTTCTGAGCTCCAGCGAACATAATCCTGACCAATTCAACCTCATTATAAGTCAGTCCTGCTATCCCAGGGATCAGCCTGGATAAACCTTGGCTGTACTCCCTCCGTCATCTTCAATAAAAAGAGACGAAAACTGCACACAATACTCCAGGTATGGTCTGCTATTATACTCAAATGCAACAAATCATTTGCCTTCTTCATTGCTTGTTGTACTACTACTACTTTCATTGAGTCCATAGACACCAGCATTGCCTGCACAGTCTCAGTCTTAGCTGCTCTTCAGGACATTATTCCTTCCTCCTCCTCTTGGGAAGAAGACACCGATTCCCCCGATGAAGTATTGGCAAGGCTGCTCCCTGCACCTCTCCCATCTCAGAAACTGACTCCCTCAACGGGTATTTGCAATGGAGTCTGTAACAGGACCATTGAGGAGGAAATCCTGGATGGTTTTCTGGATCAGTACATTGTGGAACCAACTTCAGGACAGGCCATCCTACCCTGGTTATTGCGTAATGGGAAAGGAATAATTGGTAATTTTGATTTGGAGATGCCACCGTTGGACTGGGGTGTACAAACTTAAAAATCACACAACACCAAGCACACTAGCTTTCGGAGTGCAGCTCCTTCATCAGGTCAGTATCTGAGATGGGAGAGGGTGCAGGGAGCAGCCTTGCAAATACTTCATCGGAGGAATCGGTGTCTTCTTCCCAAGAGGAAGAGTAAGGCATAATGTCCTGAACCACCTGATGAAGGAGCGTCGCTCCGAAAGCTAGTGCTTCCAATTAAACCTGTTGGACTATAACCTAGTGTTGTGCGATTTTTAAAATTGGCAATTTAGTTGTATGAGATCTTTTGAAGATGACTAACCCTAACACGATAGAACTTTTCATGAGGATGGAAGGTGATACAATTGATCCTGAGACTAGTGTCCTGAATGTAAATAGAATAAACTACAACAGTATGAGGTGCAAGCTGGGTGTGTTAGATTGGAGAATATTACATGATGGTGGGTAGACAAAGGCAACAATTTATAGGCTGCATGGATGAACTGTTTATTCCAAAAGTGAAATGAGAAAGGTGGCAGGTAGGGATAGCATTAGAACCGAGAATGGGGCACACAAATTGGCCAAAAAAAAGGAGTAGACCTGAGGACTAGGAGCAGTTTAGATTTCAGTAAAAGATGACAATGGGATCGATTCATGGAGGGAATAGAGTATGAGAGTAGGCTTGTGGGAGTATACAGCTGCAAATGTGTTGCTGGTCAAAGCACAGCAGGTTAGGCAGCATCTCAGGAATAGAGAATTCGACGTTTCGAGCATAAGCCCTTCATCAGGAATAAGAGTATACAGACAGTGACTGTAAAGCTTCCATAAGTATGTGAAAAGAAAAAGAATAGAGAAGACAAATGCAGTCCTTTTCAGGGGGAGTTAGAATGGGATGCAAAGAGGTGGCAGAACAATCAGATACAGAGCTTTGGTTCTATCTTCACAAAGAAGGACACGGATAACATCCCAAAAAGGGCGACGACCTCAGGGTCTAGTGAGACAAAAAAAACTAAAGGAAATTAGTAGGAAGTGGTGTTCGGGGAATTGACGGGAGGACTTAAGAAAGTGGTCATGTCTCAAGCCTCTCCAGACTCTGCACAGTTCCTCTGGGTTGGGGGGTAGTAGCTAATGTAGCCCCAGTATTTGAAAAAGGAGACAGAGAAAGAGTTGAATTATACAGCAGTTAGCCTGACATTAGTGGTAGAGAAAATGCTCAAATCCAATATAAAAGATTGAATAGTATAGCACTTCAAAAACAATGACAGGATCAGATATAGTCAGCACGGATTTAGGAAAGATTAATCATACTTAACAAATCTACTGGAACTCTTTGACGATGCAACTAATACAGTTAATGAGGGGGATCCACCAGTGGATGTGCTTCATTTGAACCATTAAAACAATTTTGATAAAGTCTGACATAAGAGGTTAGCATGTAAAACTAAAACACATGGGATTAGGGTGGTCTACTGACATGGATAGAGAACTGGCTGACAGGACAGGAAACAAACAGCAGGAATAAATAGGTCATGTTCTGAGTGGTAGCTAGTGACTAGTCGGGTCCTGCAGGAGTCAGTGCTTGGACCCCAACAATTCGCAATATATATTCATGAGTTAAGTGAGGGAACTAAATATAATATCTCCAATTTGCAGGTGACTCAAGGCTGGGTGGGAGCGTGAACTGTGAGGAGGATTCAGAGCTGCTTCAGTGCGATTTAGTCAAGTTGAGTGAATGGGCAAATGCATGGCAGATAAATTATGATGGGGATAAAAGTTAGATTATCCACTTTGGTAACAAAAAATATCAAGGTGGATTATTTTTTTTTGGCAAAAGGTTGGGAAAGGGGCAGGTGCAATGAATCCTGGGTGCACTTGTACACCAGTCGCTAAGGATAAGCGAGCAGGTACGGCAGGCAGTAAAAAAGGCAGATGGTGTTCATAGCAAGAGGAGCCGGGATCCCCTGCTGTCATCATACAGGGCTTTGACGACACCACCTCTGGAGTATTGTGTGCAGTTTGAGTCTCCTTATCTGAGGAAAGACGCTCTGGCTATGAAGGGGGTGTGACAAAGGTTTGCCAGACTTGATCAAAAACCCAAAAGAGAGACAAATGTTGGAAATCAGAAACAAAAGAAGAAATTGATGAAGGAGGATGACTGAAGCTGAAATGCTAACCCTGTTTTCTTTTCACCAATGCCACCAGACCTGCTGAGTTTTTCCAGCAAATGTTGTTGTTGTTTACCAGACAGGTTCCTGGAATGGCAGGACTGATGCATGAGGATATGGTCGGATTATATTCACTAGAGTTTAGAAGAATGAAGGGGGATTTCAGAGAAACCTGTTAAATTCTAACAGGATGGGACAGGGTAAATGCAGGAAGGGTGTACCTCATGACTGGGCCAAAGATCACTGTTTAATGATACAGTGTAGGCTATTTAGGGACTCAGATGAGGAGAAATCTCTTCACCCAGGACGTGGGGAGCCTGTAGAATTCTCTGCCACAAAAGAAATTGAGGCCAAAACATGGAACGTTTTCAAGGAGGAGATCGATAAAGTTCTTAGAACTTAAGGGATCAAAGGGTCTGGGGCAAAAGAACAGGGCACTTGGTTGGATGATCAGCTGTGATCATACTGAATGTCTCAAAGGGTCAAATGGTTACACCTATTCCTATTTTCTGTGTTTATCACAAGTGCCAGGCAATGACCAACTCTAACAAGTGAGAGTCTCATCATCGTTCCTTGACATTCAATGGCATCTCCATCATTGAATCCTCAACTATAAACATCCTTCGGGTTACCATTGACCAGAAACTGAATGGTACCTTACATATAAATACAGTAGCTACAACAGTAGGTCACAGGCAAGGAATCCTGCAACAAGTAACTCACCTGCTGGCACCCAGAGTTTATCCACCACCTAAAAATCAGAAGTGTGCTGGAATGCTCCCCACTTGCCTGGATGGATGCAGCTCCAACAACACTCAAGAAGCTTTACACCATCCAGGACAATGCAACAGCTTAACTGGCACCACATCCACTCCCTGCACCACTCATGCTCAGTACAAGCAGTGTGGACTGTCTACAAGATGCACTGCAGAGATTCACTGAGGTTCCTCAGATAGCATCTTCCAAACCCACAACCACTCTCATCTGGAAAATAATGGCAGCAGATACATGGTAACACTACCTCCTGCAAGTTCCCCTCCAAGCCACTCAATATTCTGGCTTTGAAATATATTACCAATGTTGCTGAGTCAAAATCTTGGAATTATCTCTGTCCCTGACAGCATTGGGTGTGTACTCACAGCACATGGACTGCAGTAGTTCAAGAAAGCAGCTCACCACCACCATCTCAAGGGTAATTTGGATGGGCAAAAAATGCGGGCCCAGCCAGTGATGCTCACGTTCCCTGAGTGAATAAAGAAACTGCAATCCTTTACTCAACCATGGGTGCTCAGCACCAAGAGAAGGTGACACAGAGATGAGGCAACTCAACATCACTCCAGACGCTTTGTAGGAAAATCTCTGCAGATTTTCATCTTTCTTTCCTAGCTTGGAGACAATTGTGTGAGTTATGCTTCAACAAAGGTAGCTGGCTATATTTATGCACAGAAAACCGTAAGTTAATAATCTTTGCTTGAGGAAGCTGTTTTTGTAATAATCTAGTTTTTATTTGTTAATCCACATTGTAAGTAATCTAAACTGTAGAAACTTGGCTGATTTGTTTCCAATAATGAGCTATATTCAATTTATTATGCATTGTGCGGTACAATGATTCAGTGGTTAGCACTGCTGCCTCACAGTGTGAGAGACCCAGGATCAATTCCAGCCTCGGACTACTGTCTGTGTGGTGTTGCACGTTTGCCCAGTGTTGCACGTTTGCCTCGGGTCACTGTGGATTTGCTCTGGTTTCCTCCCACAGTCGAAAGATGTGTAGGTTAGATGAATTGGCCATGCTAAATTGCCTCTAATGTTCAGCAATCTGTACATTAGGTAGATATAAAGGAATGGGTTTGGGTGGGATACTCCTTAGTGGGTTGGTGTGGACTTGTAGGGCTGAAGCCGTAGGGATTAGTGGTAATATCACCTCCCTTTCAAATTCAGCTTTTGTTGTGGGAGAAGTCAATCCTCCTTACATGGAATGTAACATAATGAATGATCAGAATATAATAAGTGGAGGAAATTAGCAAGATTGTACATTAACAGGATAGTTGTATTATTAAGAGTGTGTTATCTGAATCTGTGCAGAATCAGAAGAATATAGTGACAAGCTGTTTCCTAGAAAAATGTATGAAAATAGTAAAACGGGGAATAATACAGGAGAACTACAGTCATCATTTGTAAAAGTGAAAGTTCAGAACTAATAGCTCAGCAATCTGATGACAGCTGGGAATGTGTGAACAGGAGGAAACTAAATGTTAATACTACTCTGTTGGAAGTATTGTCTTTTGGAATGAGGTGTTAAATCCAGGCCATGCCTGCCTTTTCAGGTAGGTACAAAAGATGCAGGGAATTTCCCTAGGGCAATATTTATGCCCCAAACAAAAATAAACATTTATCTCATTGCTCAAGATGGGATCTTGCTGTGCTCAGATAGGCTGCCATACTTCCTGCAAACAACAAAGCAGAATTCCACTGGCATTTTCAAGGAGACAGTGGGGGAGAGAGGTTCACCCATGGGGTTAGGGTCCAGAATGTACTGGCTGAGAGTGTGGGGGGAGGGGGGAGGCAGGTTCACTCAAGGGGTTAGGGTCTGGAATGTACTGTGTGAGAGTGTGGGGGGGGATTTACTCAAGGGGTTAGGGTCTGGAACATACTGTCTGAGAGTGTGGGGAGAGGTAGGGTTCACTCAAGGGTTTGGGGTCTGGAATGTACTGTCTGAGAATGTAGGGGAGGCAGGTTCACTCGAGGGGTTAGGGTCTGGAATGTACTGTCTGAGAGTGTAGGGAGAGGTGGGGTTCATTCAAGGGGATAGGGTCTGGAATGTACTGTCTGAGAGTGAGGGGAGTGGTGGCATTTTAATGATGGCCTTCAAACTAATATTGGAAACAGTGGAGAGAGAAGGAACGGTCTGGGTCCAGCTGAAATGGTGTGGCAGACAGCTGCACATACATGATGGGCCGAACGGCCTCTTTCAGTGCTGAAACCATACTCGGTCTCTGTGTCTGATATGGGTTGCAATGTGGTGCCCCATTTCTTTGGGGGGGGGGGGGGGTTGGAGGTTGAGTGCAATGTTTCATCTCTCCAAGCAATCTTCCCCTTCAGCCTTGAGAAGGTAAAGCCTGCGCTTTCATCCATCTCTCTCGCTCCTTGCCCGGGTGGGGGGTGGTGAAGGAGAGAGGGACCTGCCAGGTTTGTGTCTGTTTGCCAGTCCCGGAGAGTGAAGTTGTTGTTGGGGAGCTGGGTCTGGGCTAGCTGCCGTGTTGGTACAGCCGCTGGCAGGAGTTGCCTGCTGTCTTGGAGAGGTGGAGTCTGGTGACCATTGAAGTTCCTGTTTGAAGGGACCCGGTCACCCACCAGCTTGGGAGGCAGTAACTTCGCACCGACCCACTGACCAAGCTCAGCTCCACCGTCCGCATTGAGGGCTCCAGCAGGGAACCTGTAGACCCAGCCCCCAGACTCCACACTGGGAGTGGACACTCTCGGCTTGCTGCTGGAGACTCCGGGAGGGAAAACCAGCGAGTATGTATCTGGCTGCCTGACCTCCATCTCTAGGAAGAAGCAGACCCCGTCAGCCCGGCTATGGAAGGTTATCTGATCGCTCCGGTACGTACAAGTCTGTGACTCTCCAGCGACCATGGGGTCCGCTGCTCTGTGGCCGCTTGTTTAACTGTGACTCTCTTTAACACTTGCAGTACCCTGAGGACATTGCCCCTTACGACAGCGAGGTGTACAGACAGCCCCATGAGTATTACACTTACCTGGGCAGCGATGGGGACAGCCACGGCGGTGAGTTAGCTCCTGTCTCTCCAACCCATCTCTCTCTCTCTCCTTCCTCGCTGTCCTTAACTCACCACCTAAACCTGACCTCTCTCAGTTTTTATTTTCGATATGGGAGACACCGTCTCCTTTTCACACACAGTCTAGAAGGGGTGGGGGGTGAGGGCAGTTTCCGCCCCTGTTGGGACTCTGTGCGTTCACAGCGCGGAGTAAAGTGCTCTTCGTGAGGATGTGCAATTGAGCCCTTCAGCACAGCATTAGACCGCGGATACTGGCTGGGATGCACCCCACGCCATCTCCATCACACACACATCGCCCACTGTAGTCCGAAAGATACTGGAAACCAAACCAGCATATCACTGCATACAGGCTGAATCTGCCAGTGGGATTTATTTGCGCACTAGAAAATTACATGGAAGCAGAAACGTTAATACTGAGCAATGCCATTCTTCAGTAATGCAGGACTTTACAAGTCGGGTGTGGACGGCAATTCAACAATTTTTGATACGATAAATACTGAAATAAAGTGTGTGTAAGGGATTGAGAGCAACTACATCCTTCAGAAAGCCACGCAGGCAAAATAGGCTGTTCTCTGCAGTTCAGTCTGTGATTCTATGGAAACTGCTTTTTAAAAAAAACAGAAGTAGAGAGCTGGGTATTTGCAAATTAATGTACATGAATGTTATGGCGCAAGTTTTCTTTTACATAACTTGCCAAAGCAAGTTAATACTGGACCCTTCCACCCGTTAAGTCCTGCTGAATCCCTGTCAGGAGTACTTTGAAAATTCAGAAGGGCCTTTCTAAATAGTCAGGCATTCAGGATATTAATCACTTCCACCCCTTGAGCAGATATCGGGGGTGGTGGTGTGGGGGGGGGGGGGTCAGTAACAGTTCTGTGGTTGTCCAGAGTTTTGTTTCCTTTTCACATCTGCGAGTGAATTTTGCAAGTCAGAGTTGCTGGTGAGAAATGTTAAGTGTGCAGGCGGGCAACTGTCCAAAGCCGTGTGCATGACATTTACACGGCATCACACAGTGAGGTGGCAACATTGGGGTCGGCTTCCAGAACAAAACCAACCAAAAAAAAACCTCTCAATGTCTGCGATTTGACGTCAGCTCAGAAATACCCCCCAAACTGTGTAAGATGACCAGAACCAACAGCCTGACCACCCTACTGGAGGATTGGAAGCCGAGCAGGAGATACTGTTCCTGAGATTCCAGTCCGTGTTTACATCACAACCACTGAACAGAGATTATTAGGCTGTTGTCATTTTGCTCTCTGTGGTATCTTGCTGTGCTTCCTATCCACCATGAGTGACGGCACTTTGAAGCTGCTTCATTGGCTGCGAGGCTAGGGTTTAAGGATGCGAAGAGTTATACAAGTCTCTTTCTGTTTTTTGATAACATTAATTTTGATCGATAGCATCAGGACCTTCAGCTTTGTCGATCAGAAGTACTCAATGTCACAAAGACGACAAAGTCTCTGGCACCACAAACCTACCCTTTCCCAAACAGTTGCATCAAAAACTCACTTTAAGTAGCACCTCTTCAGCCTGCACCAAAAGTTGTCCATGTAACCTCACGTTGATTGAGGTTCTTTGAAACCTTTGTACAAGAGCACTTTGTAGAACGGAAAAAAAATCCAGTGAACAGCTAGGAGATGAAGAAAATGTTAATACAATTGACTAAAGAAAGAAGGCAGAGCAGAGAGGAAGACAGGGAGGAAATGGGGAAAGGAGAAGCCAAAATAAAGACTAGAGAAATCTGATTTCAAGGGGCAATAAAGGTTAGCATTCAGGAAAACACACACAACAGATACCAAGGGCTCAATTGGCAGAGTATTGAGTGTCAGAAATAAGTAGAGAGAAACTTAAAAAGGAAATTAAGAATGCTAAGAGAGTTGGTAAGTAAAATAAAGTAAAACCCAAAAGGGTATTAAAAGTACTAAGAGCAAAAACAGGGAGGCAATGGCCCTGCGGTATTATGACTCGACTGTTAACCCAGTGACCCAGGTTATGTTCAAGAGACTGGAGTTTGAATCCTGTCATGGCAGGAATTCAAGTAATACAATAAATGGAATTAAGTGTGAAATGGTGGCCCTTGTCGATTGTCATCTGATTCACTAATGTCATTTCGGGAAGGGAATCTGCCATCCATACTTGCTCTGGCTTACATGTGACTCCTGACCCACAACAGTAGGGTTGACTGTGAACTGCCCCCTGGGAAATTAGGATGGGTAAGAAATGCTAACTTAGCCAGCAACGGCCACACCCTGTGAATCAATTTTTAAAAAAGCTAACAAGGGAAAGATTAGGGTCTGGGCATATAATCATGTGTGGACCCAGAAGGCACTATGTCTCAATGGGAAAGGATGATTAGATTACTTACAGTGTTGAAACAGGCCCTTCAGCCCAAAACGTCCACACCGACCCTCCACAAAGCAACCCATCCCCCTATACCTAATGCTACAAGGAACTCAGCATGGCCAATTCACCTAACCTGCACATTTTTGGATCGTGGGAGGAAACTGGAGCAAACCCACACAGACGCAGGGAGAATATGCAAACTCCACACCGAGAATCGCCTGAGGTGGGGATTGAACCCAGGTCTCTGTATCACCGTGCCATCCATTAATAGAGGTATAGATATCAGAGTAGAGGGGTGTGATATATTTGAAGAAATTAATATAGAGAGAGGGGAGGTACTTTCAGGTTTAACATTCTTCAAACTGGAGAAATATTTAAGTCCAGAAAAGATGCAACATCAAGGGTCGAGGCAGTAATTTTCAAACCTTTTCTGGCCACAGATCATGTGCCAGAGGATTGAAGGACTGCTAAGATTGACCCATCATTAGAAACGAAAGGGATAGACCAGGATATTACATACCGGCCAGTCTAACCTTGGTGGTGGAAAAGTTATTCGAAAGAATTCTGAGGGACAGAATATATCTACACTTGGAGAGATGCAGATTAATCAGGGATAGCAAGGATTTGTTAAGGGAAGAACATGTTTGACAAATTAGATCAAATTTTTTGAGTACATAGCTGGGAATTGTTGAGGGTAAAACATTCGATGTGGTGGACATGGGGTTTAGCAGGGCTTTTAATAAGGTCCCTCAGGGCAGAATGATCAGGGAAGTTAGAACTGAAAATGTGTTGCTGGAAAAGGAACCATGAACCCTGAAGAAGGGCTCATGCCTGAAACGTCGACTCTCCTGCTCCTTGGATGCAGCCTGACCTGCTGCGCTTTTCCAGCAACACATTTTCAACTCTGATCTCCAGCATCTGCAGTCCTCACTTTCTCCTCAAGGAAGTTAGAACCCAAAGGATCCAAAAGCTAAATGGCAGATTGAATCCAAATCTGAGTGGAAGCCAGAGAGAAGAGAATGATGGTAGAAGGATGTTTCTGTGACTGGAAATCTGTTTCCATTGGGATACCACAAGGCTTGATGCTGGGACCTTTGCAGTTCGTGGCATCAGAGTCATACAGTGTAGAAAAGGCCCATTGGCTCATAGAGTCTGCACTGATATAACTACCACTAAACGCATGCTAATTCCAAATTCCTGCATGTGTCCTATACCCTTGGATGTTATGATATTTCAAGTGGACATTCAAATATTTTTAAAGGTTGTCAGGTTTCCTAAGCAGTACATTCCAAATTCCCACCACCCTCTGACTAAAAACGTTTTTCTCGAATCCCCTCTGAATCTACTGCCCCTTACTTCAAAACTATGCCCCCTTGTGATTGACCCCTCAACCAAGGGGAACAGCTCTTCACCTTGTCCATACCCCTCATAATATTATACACCTCAATCATGTTCCTCCTCAGCCTTCTCTGCTGTAAAGAAAACACCCCAAGCCTACCTAATCTCTCCTTATAGCTCAACTTCTCCATCCCAGGCAACATCCTGGTGAACTTCCTCTGTACCCCATGCAGTGCTATCACATCCTTCCTGCAGTAAGGTGACCAGAACGGCACACAGTACTTCAGCTGTGGTCTGAACAATACTCTGTAGAACCCCAGCATTAGCTCCCTGCTCTTAAACTCTATGCCGTGCCTGATGAAATAACTGAAGATGATGATTTGAATTTAAATGTAGGGGGGGGACAATCAAGATGTTTGTGAATGGTATGTATGTAGTAGATAGGGTGTTAAATGATGAGTAGGATAGCTGTAAACTGCAGGAAGATATCAACAGACTGATCAGCTGGGCAAAACAGTAACAAATAATTTGGAACAATTTGGAAAATTATGAAATAATGCATTTCAGGAGAACTGACAAAGGATTTCACTGTGAATGGTAGGGCCTTGTAAAGTATTGAAGATCAGAGGGTCCTTGTTATGCATATTCACAGACCCTTGAAGAAAGTGCGGGTAGATGAAGGGTTAAGAAGGCAAATGGGATACTTATCTTTATTAGCCGAGATCCAGAATACAGAGCAGCAGGGAGGCTATGCTGTAACAGTATAAAATGCTGATTGGGCCACAAGGCTTGATGCTGGGACCCTTGTAGTTCGTGGCGTCAGAGTCATACAGTATAGAAAAGGCCCTGTAGTGTGTGCAGTCCTGGCCACCACATTACAGGATGGGTGCGATTGCACTTGAGAGGATGCAGAGAAGGTTTACCAGGATGCTGCCTGGACTGGTGGGTCTGAGCTATGATGAAAGATTGGGTAGACTAGGGTTGTTTTCCTTGGACTAGTGAAGGTTGAGAGAGACCTGATAGAGATCTGCATAAGATTATGAGGAGCTTAGATAAGGCAATTTTTCCTTCTATAGTAAGAGGGTCAATTAGATTAGATTACCTAAAGTACAGAAACAGGCCCTTCGGCCCAACAAGTCCATACCTACCCTCCGAAGAGTAGCCCACCCAGACTCATCCCCATATTCACCCCTGATCATGGGCAAGTTAGCATGACCAATTCACCTAACCTGCACATCTTTGGTTTGTGGGAGGAAACCCACGCAGACACTGGGAGAATGTGCAAACTCTAAACAGTCAGTCACCCAAGGCAGGAATCAAACCCTGGGTCGCTGCTGTGAGGCAGCAGTGCTAACCACTGAGCCAACGTGCCACCCCAGGGGCATGGGCTTAAGATAAGATGTAGAAGGCTAAGAGGAGAGTTGAGGTCAATGTTTTCTCACTCAGCGTGGTGGAAATCTGGAACTCACTGCCTGACAGGGTGGCTGAATTAGAAACTCTTATAATATTTAAGCAGTATTTAGACAGTAACTTCCAGGTTACTGTCTAAAGAACAGGAAAATGGGACTTTCTAATCAGATCTTTGTTGACCAGCATAGATATGATAGGCTGAATGACCTCCTTCTCTGTTGTAAATATCTTTGAGTCTGTCCTGATAGGGTGATCCCTACTTCTATAACAGTGCCCCCTTGTATGGGATTCACCCACAAAGGGAAACATCCTTTCCACATCCACCTTGTCAAGATCATTTATGATCCTATATACTTCAGTCAAATCGCCCCTTTGCTTTTCTAAACCTCGGTGGAAACAAGCCCAGCCTTTCCTCATAAAACCATGCCTGATTCCAGGGATCAACCTGGTGAAACTCTGCTGAACCGCCTCCAAAACATTTACATCTTTTAAATACAGAGGCTAGAACTGCAAACAGTCTTCAAATTGTGGTCTCACCAGTGTCTTGTATAACTGAAGCACATTCTTTTATATTCAATTCCTATTGTTATAAAGAATAGAATTCCACTAACTTTCTTGATGAAATGCTGTACCCACATACTAACTTTCTGTGACTCATGTATAAGAACACCTAAGTGCCTCTACAATCATTTACCTCTAACGGGATTATATTTGCTATCTTTCAGTACAATGGAATTTTTCCTGAATCTAGGGAATTTTGGAAAATTAATACCTATGCATCAACTACTTCACTAGCAATTTCTTTTAAGACCTTAGGATGAATTCCATCTGGACCTGGAGATCTCTCAGTCCACAGCTCCAAGAGTTTGCTCAGTACCACTTCCCTATTGATTGCAATTTCCAATTAGATTAGAATCCCTACAGTGTGGAAACAGGCCCTTTGGCCCAACAAGTTTACATCAACCCATCCAGATCCATTCCCCTACCCTACATTTACCCCTGACTAATGCACCTAACACTTTGGGCAACTTAGCATGACCAATTCACCTGACCTGCACATCTTTTGGATGGTGGGAGGAAACCAGAACACCCGGAGAAAACCCACACAGACACAGGGAGAATATGCAAACTCCACACAGACAGTCACCCAAGGCTGGAATCGAACCTGGCTCCCTGGTGCTGCGAGGCTGCAGTGCTAACTGCTGAGCCAATGTGCCACCCAGTTTCTAGGTGTCTCTCTGTTTTCCACCTCCTGGTTTACAGCTGTTCATGAAAACATTTTTGTATTCTCCACAATAGAAAAAAGAACAAAGAAAATTTACAGCCCAGGAACAGGCCCTTTGGCCCTCCAAGCCTGAGCCGATCCAAATGCACTGTCTAAACCTGTCGGTCAATTTCTAAGCATCTGTATCCCTCTGCTCCCCACCTACTCATGCATCTGTCCAGAAGCATCTTAAATGAATCTACCGTGCCTGCCTCAACCGCCTCTGCTGGCAACACGTTCCAAACGCCCACCACCCTCTGTGTGAAGTACTTACCGCGTGTATCCCCCTTAAACTTTCCACCTCTCACCTTGAAAGCATGACCTCTCGTTATTGAATGAAGACAGAGCAGAAATTTGTTCGTTTCATCTGGCAGTTCCTTACTATTTATGATGAACTCTCCATGCTTGCACTCCAGAACATCAATGCTCACTTCACTTACCCATTTGTAAATAATTGTAGAATGTCTTGCAATTTACCTTTGGGTTCCTGGCCAGCTTCAACCAGAATTTCTTCCTCCACCTTTTAATCATTCTCTGCTGTACTTTATATTTTGACTAATCATTTAATCTGCCACTCATCTTGGCAAAATTATGTGCTTTTTCCTTAAGTTTGATTCCTTCTCCAGCATCTTCAGTTCTCTGCAGATGCTGCATTTTCCCTTTAGGATTTCTCTTTGGAGCAGGATAGGTACTTATTCTGGTAGTTCTGGAGTGTGTGCAGAACTTCCCATTATCTCAACAACCTCTTCTAAGGAGGGGTCATCATCCATAAAGATGTCCAGCGTCAAGGCAGCCATCCTTCTTCACACTGTGACAACTTATGTTTGACAACAGGGACTTCTGGAAGTCAACAAAGAACCTGGTCATGTGTTGACTACCCACCCCTACTGCAGTGAGACCTGGATCACTTACTGATGTCAGAGTAGGAACATTGAGAGCTTCCACATGCAATGACCACATCAAGTCCTGGGAATGAAATGCAAGGAGCACTGGGCTAACTGCAGCTACCAGCATTAAAAGCCCTGCTCCTGAAGAACCAATTCCAATGGATGGAACATTGCATCAGTGGGTCCTCCCCTCTCAACTCTCCATTGACCAATGCTCAAAGTGTGGCCAAAGGAAAAGGGATAAGGATATGTTGAATTTCTCCATCAAAGCTTGGAGATATTGACAATACTGATGAGGAAGAGCAAGCTGCTGACCTGTTGACATGGCGCCTCCTTATTCATCAAAAAGCAAGTCACATGGAGGCTTCATGATTTGACCACCAATTGGAGCAGTGGTTGTAGAAGAGTCACAGCCCTGGGCTGTGAATTTCGTTTTCCAGCAACATAACCCCGCTGTGGACAAAGCTCAGCAGGTCTGGCAGCATCCGTGAAGAGAAATCAGAGTTAGCATTTTAGGTCTGATGACCCTTCCTCAGAACAATTTGTTCACCTTGTTGTGAATGTTGTGTGCATTCAGATACGGAACGTTTAGTTGTCATTTTGTTACCTAGTAACATCTAAACTGGTTTGTTGGTGCATTACCAGTTTTTTTTCCTTTTCCTGCCATTCTCTGATCCTCATTTCGCATTTTATTGTTTCCTTTCTTCCCTTGGTTGTACTCTTTGATATATCACACCTTTCCAGGAGAAAGGGATACAGTAAAAGGATGAGGTAAAGGTACAGGTCAGGGAGGCATCCTGGGCAGGGGAATGGTCTCTGGGTGTGGGAGGGTGACCTCTGGATGTGGGAAGAAGGGCGATGAAATCCAGGCAGGATGGCAGGTCAGGAGCAGTCAAAGACACCAGTCTCTAATTGCGTCGCATTTCTCTCACTCTATCTCTGTGTCTTCTGCCTTACATTGTCTATCTCTGTGTGATTTTCATTTCTCTATTGGGTGGCATGGTGGTTCAGTGGTCAGCACTGCTGCCGCACAACGCCAGCATCCCAGGTTCGATTCCAGCCTCGGGTGACTGGCTGTGTTGAGTTTTTACGTTCTCCCTGTGTCTGCGTGGGTTTCCTTTCACAGTCCAATGACATGCAGGTTAGGTGAATTGGCTATGGGAAATTGCCCAAAGTGTTAGGTGCATTAGTCAGGGGTAAATTTAGGGGAAAGGGTCTGGGTGGGTTACTGTTGAGGGGGTTGGTGTGGACTTTTTGGGCCGAAGGGCCTGTTTCCACACTGTAGGAAATCTAAACCATGCTGTGTTTTCCACCATGCTGTGTTTTCCCTCATTTTTATTCTCTATCGTGCTCTCTTCATCTCTCTATTTCTCCCTCACTTGCTTTCTCACTCCCTCACTCTCTTTCAGTGTCTTCCTGAGTTTCACTCTACTTCTCTCTGAGTCCCATTTCTGTTCCTCCAGCTCTCTTTCGCTGTCTGCTTCTTCCCTGACCCAGTTGCCTGCTCACTGCTCTATTGTTGAATTCAGATCTCCTCTCGTTTCTCTCCTCCCACTAACAGACTGGGATTACACAAGTGGCCACATTCATGGAGACTTTGAGTCATTTGCTGACCATCACTTCACCGAATTGCAGAGCGTTCAACCCCCCCAGCTGCAACAGCTGTACCGACATATGGAGCTCGAACAGCTACATGGGTTAGAATCCTTACCAGCCACCACCATTCCCATCGGAACAGCAATACATTACAACAAAACACAACCTTCAGCAACTGCCAGCTTCACATCTCCCCAGGTAGGTCACACACTCAACAAGGAGAGAATACTTTACTGTCTTCTATCTTCATTGGAGCTGATGGGGATGATTCGGATTTTTACATTGGCCCCTTCCCTTCCTTGACTTGCCCCATTACTACCTCATATTGATTTGCCCCCATTACCATCTCCAATCCAATCCATTCCTGGATGACCCCCCCCCCCCAATATCTTTACAAGTCACTGGGGTAGCAGGTTGTAAATTGCGCTCTGTTGTTCCTGGAGGTTTTTTTAAAGGTATTCACAGTATTTGCGCAGCTCCAGTGGCCTAATGGATAAAGCAGTGGCCTCCTAAGCCAGGGGTTGTGGGTTCATGTCCCATCTGGGGTGTTTCTGTGGCTTGTCCTTTATATGGGCGGCACAGTGGTTAGCACTGCTGCCTCACAGCGCCAGAGACCTGGGTTCAATTCCGACCTCAGGCGACTGACTGTGTGGAGTTTGCACATTCTCCCCGTGCCTGCGTGGGTTTCCTCCGGGTGCTCCGGTTTCTTCCCACAGTCCAAAAATGTGTGGGTTAGGTGAATTGGCCATGCTAAATTGCCTGTAGTGTTAGGTGAAGGGGTAAGTGTAGGGGAATGGGTCTGGGTGGGTTGCGGGTCGGTGTGGACTTGTTGGGCCAAAGGGCCTGTTTCCACACTGTAAGTAATCTAGTACCCCAATTTGCCTGACTTTCTGACCAAGGTTGATAGACAGCACAGATGAATTTTCTGTATCATACAAGAATTATTCTATTATAAGTAATTAGCCTATAAGTAAGGTAAACTGATGCATATGATATTACTAACTAAAACTGTAATTCCTTATGAGCTCCCTCTTTCACAGACATAAAGGCAAACAAATAGGGAAAAGAGATTATTGGCAGAGAGAGGGAAACTGGGAAGTCAGTTCAGTGGCATGTGCTTCCCAGTTCCAAGGTCAATATGATCCTTCTTTAGCTTGACATCTTATTCTGGATGCTTTTATTGGTTTGTGAGAAGTACAGAGTAACAGAATTGCTTGCAAAATACCTCTGATCTTTCAATACAAATGTCAGAGCTTACAACAACTGCTGTAGGAAAGGTTCCCATTTCCTTGAGGTTTAAACTGAATTTTTGTCTGCAGAGAGCATGCAGCTTTTGCTCATTTCTTTCCCCAGCCCTTTCTGTCTGTGTCTCTGTGACTTGTTTCCAGCTCCAAGCTGCCCATCCACTCGAGCATCAGTCATACAGTTGTTAGCTGTAACTAACGAACTCTGCCATTGAAAAAATACCCTAGTCCATAAACTGACCAACAAGAGAGCCACCTCCAACAGAATGATGACACTCTTGGCTCCTCTTCATGTGCAATTCAACCATCCATGACTTTTTTTTCAAACTGGTGTTTGCACAATTCTTCCAAAGGGTGGCAGGATACTTGTATTTCCAAACACAAAGCACCCTTCTCATCCAAATGAGAAAGTCATTTCTCATTTCAGTCCACAGGTTTCAGCAACACAAAAATAAAAAAAGGTAGTCATTAGAGAAGCAGCAACAGAAGGTCATCTCTACAATTGATATAATCATTAAGATTCTCCTGCAATACACAGTCACCTCTATATTTGATGGCAATCATTAACATATGGCAGTCCCTGTTTTTGACGTGAATACATTGTGAACTCTACATTTAATGTGAAACTATCAAATATGGTCAGCTCTATGTTTGACTTGGATCTTTAAAACATAGTCATTTCTATGCCTGATGTCAATCTTAACATAGGGCCAGCTCTATGTTTGATGTGAATCTTTAACATATGGTCAGATTGATGTTTGATGTGAATCTTTAATACTTTGGCAAGTCTATGTTTGACATTAATCTTTAGTGTTTGGTCAGCTCTGTTTGTAACTTGAATCTTTAACACTTGGTCAGCTCTGTGTTTGATAGGAATCTTTAAAACATGATCAGATTGATGATTGATGTGAATCATAAACACATGGTCAGTTCTGTGTTTGATGTGAATGCTTGCAACATGGCCAGCTCTGTTTGATATGAATCTTAATATCTAGTCATAGAGTCATAGAGATGTACAGCACGGAATCAGACCCATAGGCCCAACTCATCCATGCTGACCACACATCCTATGTAAATCTAGTCCCATTTGCCAGCATTTAGCCCATATCCCTCTAAACCCTTCCTATTCATTTACCCATCCATATGCTTCTTAAATGTTGTAACTGTACCAGCCTCCACCACTTCCTCTGGCAGCTCATTCCATACATGCATCATCACCATCTGTGTCAACAAGTCACTCCTCAAGTCCTTTTTATAACTTTCTCCTCTCATCCTAAACCTATGCCCTCTAGGTCTGGACTCCCCCATCCCAGGGAAAAGACTTTGTCTATTCACCTTATCCATGCCCCTCATGATTTTATAAACCTCTATAACGTCACCCCTCAGTCTCCGACTCTCTGAAAACAGCCCTAGCCTATCAGCCTCGCCTTATAGCTGAAGCCTTCCAACCTTGGCAGCATCCTCATAAATTTTTTCTGAATCCTTTCTAGTTTCACAACATCTTTCTATAAGAAGGAAACCAGAATTGCAAGCAATACTCCAAAAGTGGCTGAAGTAATGTCTTGTACAGCTGCAATATGGTCTCTCAACTCCTATACTCAGTGCACTAACCAATAAAGGAAAGCATACCAAATGCCGCCTTCACTATCCTATCTACCTGCAACTCCACTTTCAAGGAGCTATGAACTTGTACTCCAAGGTCTCTTTGTTCAGCAACTCTGCCTATGACCTTACCATTAAGTGTATAAGTCCTGCTAAGATTTGCTTTCCCAAAATGCAGCACCTCGCATTTATCTGAATTAAACTCCATCTGCCACTTCTCAGCCCATTGGCCCATCTGGTCCAGATCCTGTTGAACTCTCTTCGCTGTCCACTAAACCTCCAATTTTAGTGTCATCTACAAGCTTACTAACCATATCTCCTATCTTCAGCTCAATGTTTTACATAAATCTTGAATCTATGGTCAGTTCTATGTTTCATGTGAATTTTTATACAGAATCAATTCCATGTTTAATGTTAACCTTTAACACATGGACAACTCTGTGTTTGACATGAATCCTTAAATAACAAACAGTTCTATGTTTTATGTGAATATTTAAGGCATAACGAGCTCTATAATTGATGTGTTTCTTTAATACATCATCAGTTCTGTGTTTGATGTGATTCTTGAAAACACTGTTATATCGATGTTTCATGTGAATCTTTAATACATGGTTAGCTCAATGTCTGATACAGGATCAGTTAAATGTTTATCATCAATCTTTAACACATGGACAGCTCTGTATTTGACATGAATCCTTAAATAATGAGAAGTTCTATGATTGGTGTGATTCTTTCATGTGTGGTCAACTTTAAATTTGATGTGAATCAATAGTACATTGTCAGCTCCATGTTTAATATGAGTGTTTATTCCATTGTCAGCTCTATACTTCATGTGAATCTTTAATTCACAGTCAGTTCTGTGATGGTTGTGAATATAAAAGACATTATAAACCCTCTGTTTGATGTGATTGTTTAAACATGGCCAGCTCTAGGTTTTATGTGAATCTTTATGGCATTGTCAGCTCTCTGATGTGAATTTAATGCAGGGGTCAATTCCATGTTTGACAGCAATCTTTGACAAATAGACAGCTCTACTTTTGACATAAATCTTTAAATAATAACAATTTTAATGTTTGATGTGACATGGTCAATTCCATGTTTGACATCATTCTTTAGCACATGAACAGCTCTGTGTTTGATGTGAATCTTTACGATATTGTCAGCTCTACATGTGATACTAATATTTAATGTAGGGTCAGTTCCATGTTTATATCAATTTTTAGCACATGGACAGTTCCACCTTTGATGTGAACGTTTGACACGTGGGCAGAAGGATGTTTGACTTGATTCTTTAATACGTGGTCAGACTTGAATCTTGACCAACTCTATGTTTGATATAAAACTTTAATATATGGTTAGCTCTGTGTTTGACATGAACCTTCGATACATGGTCAGCATTATGTTTAATACATATCTTCAATGTCAGCCCTATGGTCAGTTTTATGTTTGACATCAATCTTTTACACATGGAAAGCTCTATGTTTGACATCGATCTTTAACACAAGGACAGCTCTACGTTTGTCATCAATTTTTAACACATGGACAGCTCTGTTTGACATCAATCTTTAACATATGGTCAGCCCTATGTATGACATCAACCTTTAACACATGGTCAGCACTATGTTTGACATCAAACTTTAACACATGGACAGCCCTATGTTTGACATCAAACTTTAACACATGATCAGCTCTATGTTTGATATCAATCTTTAACACATGGTCAGCCCTATGTTCGACATCAGCCTTTAACACATGGTCAGCCCTATGTTTGACATCAATCTTTAACAAAGGAAAGCTCTATGTTTGACATCAGTCATTAACACATGATCAGCCCTATGTTTGACATCAATCTTGAACACGTGGTCTGCCCTATATTTGACATCAATCTTTAACACATGATCAGCCCTATGTTTGACATCAATCTTGAACACGTGGTCTGCCCTATGTTTAACATCAATCTTTAACACATGGTCAGCCCTGTGTTTGACATCAATCTTTAACACATGGTCAGCTCTATGTTTGACATCAATCTTTAACACATAGTCAGCCCTATGTTTCACATCAGCCTTTAACACATGGACAGCTCTATGTTTGACATCAATCTTTAACACGTGGTCAGCTCTATGTTTGACATCAATCTTTAACACATGGACAGCTCTATGTTCGACATCAATCTTTAACACATGGACAGCTCTATGTTTGACATCAATCTTTAACACATGGTCAGCTCTATGTTTGACATCAGCATTTAACACATGGACAGCTCTATGTTTGACATCAATCCTTAACACATGGTCAGCTCTATGTTTGACATCAGCATTTAACACATGGACAGCTCTATGTTTGACATCAAACTTCAACACATGGACAGCTCTATGTTCGACATCAATCTTAACACTTGGTCAGCCCTATGTTTGACATCAGTCTTTAACACATGGACAGCTCTATGTTTGACATCAACCTTTAACACAGTGTCAGCTCTATGTTTGACGTAAAACTTTAACACATGGTCAGCCGTATGTTTGACATCAATCTTTCACACATGGTCAGCTCTATGTTTGACATCAATCTTAAACAAAGGAAAGCCCTATGTTTGACATCAGTCTTTAACACATGGACTGCTCTGTATTTGACATCAATCAGTAACACATGGTCAGCCCTATGCTTGACATCCGTCTTGAACACATGGACAGTCCTATGTTTGACATCAGGCTTGAACACATGACAGCCCTATGTTTAACATCAATCTTTAACACATGGTCAGCTCTATGTTTGACATAAAACTTTAACACATGGTCAGCTCTATGTTTGACATCAATCTTTAACACATGGTCAGCTCTATGTTTGACATCAACCTTTAACACGTGGTCCGCCCTATGTTCGACATCAATCTTTAACACATGGTCAGCTCTATGTTTGACATAAAACTTTAACACATGGTCAGCTCTATGTTTGACATCAATCTTGAACACATGGACAGCTCTATGTTTGACATCAACCTTTAACACTTGCTCAGCCCTATGTTTTACATCAGTCTTTAACACTTGGACTGCTCTCTATTTGACATCAATCACTAACACATGGTCAGATCTATGTATGACATCAATCTTTAACACGTGGCCAGCCTTATGTTTCACATCAATCTTAAACACATGGTCAACCCTATGTTTGACATCGATCATTAACACAAGGACAGCTCTACATTTGACATCAATACTTAACACATGGTCAGCTCTATGTTTGACATCAACCTTTATTTAACACATGGGTCAGCCATAGGGTTGGTTCAATCCTTAAAAAATGGTCATCACTATGTTTTACATCAAACTTTAACACATTGTCAGCTCTATGTTTGACATCAATCTTCAAAACATGGACAGCTCTGTTTGACATCAATCTTTAACACATGGTCAGCTCTATGTTTGACATCAACCTTTATCACATGGTCAGCCCTATGCTTGACATCAGTCTTGAACACATGGACAGCTCTATGTTTGACATCAATCTTTAACAAAGGAAAGTTCTATTTTGACATCCGTCATTAACACATGTTCAGCCCTATGTTTGACATCAATCTTTAACAAATGGTCATCACTAAGTTTTACATCAATCCTTAACACATGATCAGCCCTATGTTTGACATCAGTCATTAACACATGGACAGCCCTATGACTAACATCAATCTTTAACACATGGACAGCCCTATGTTTGACATCAGTCTTTAACACATGGTCAGCCCTATGTTTGACAACAAACTTTAACACATGGTAAGTCCTATGTTTGACATCCATCCTTAACACATGGTCAGCTCTATGTTTGACATCGATGTTTAACACATGGACAGCTCTATGTTTGACATCAATCTTCAACACATGGACAGCTCTGTTTGACATCAGTCTTTAACACATAGTCACCCCTATGTTTGACATCAACCTTTAACACATGGTCAGCTCTATGTTTGACATCAATCTTTAACACGTGGACAGCCCTATGTTTAACACCAACCTTTAACACATGGTCAGCTCTATGCTTGAAATCAGCCTTTAACACGTGGTCAGCCCTATGTCCGACATCAATCTTTAACACAGGGACAGCTCTATGTTTGACATCGAACTTCAACACATGGACAGCTCTATGTTCGACATCAATCTTAACACTTGGTCAGCCCTATGTTTGACATCAGTCTTTAACACATGGACAGCTCTATGTTCGACACCAGCATTTAACACATGGACAGCTCTGTGTTTGACATCAAACGTCAACACATGGACAGCTCTATGTTCGACATCAATCTTAACACTTGGCCAGCCCTATGTTTTACATCAGTCTTTAACACATGGACAGCACTATGTTCGACACCAATCTTTAACACTTGGTCAGCTCTATGTTTGACATCAGTCTTTAACACATGGACAGCTCTATGTTTGACATAAAACATTAACACATGGTCAGCTCTATGTTTGACATCAGTCTTTAACACATGGACTGCTCTGTATTTGACAGCAATCATTAAAACATGGTCAGCCCTATGTTTGACATCAGTCTTTAACACATGGACTGCTCTGTATTTGACATCAATCCTTAACACATGGTCAGCCCTATGTTTGACATCAATCTTTAACACATGGTCAGCCCTATGTTCGACATCAATCTTTAACACTTGGTCAGCCCTATGTTTTACATCAATCTTTAACACATGGACAGCTCTATGTTCGACATCAATCTTTAACACATGGTCAGCTCTATGTTTGACATCAATCTTTAACACATGGTCAGCTCTATGTTCGACATCAATCTTTAACACATGGTCAGCCCTATGTTTGACATCAATCTTTAACACATGGTCAGCCCTAGGTTTGACATCAGTCTTTATCACATGGACAGCCCTATGTTTGACATCAATCTTTAACCCATGTTCAGCCCTATGTTTGACATCGATCTTAAACAAATGGTCATCACTAAGTTTTACATCAATCTTTAACACATGGTCAGCCCTATGTTTGACATCAATCTTTAACACATGGACAGCCCTATGCTTGACATCAATCTTTAACACATGGTCAGCCCTATGTTTTACATCAGTCTTTAACACATGGACAGCTCTGTGTTCGACATCAATCTTTAACAAAGGAAAGCTCTATGTTTGACATCAATCTTTAACACATGGACAGCTCTATGTCTGACATCAGTCTTTAACACATGGTCAGCTCTATGTTTGACATAAAACTTTAACACATGGACAGCTCTATGTCTGACATCAGTCTTTAACACATGGTCAGCCCTATGTTTTACATCAGTCTTTAACACATGGACAGCTCTATGTTCGACAACAATCTTTAACACATGGTCAGCCCTATGTTTGACATCAATCTTTAACAAAGGAAAGCTCTATGTTTGATATCAGTCATTAACACATGGTCAGCTCTATGTTTGACATAAAACTTTAACACATGGTCAGCTCTATGTTTGACATCAAACTTTTACACATGGTCAGCTCTATGTTTGACATCAATCTTTAACACATGGACAGCTCTACGTTTGACATCAATCTTTAGCACATGGACAGCTCTATGTTTGACATCAGCCTTTAACACATGGACAGCTCTATGTTCGACATCAATCTTTAACACTTGGCCAGCCCTATATTTGACATCAATCTTTAACACATGGACAGCCCTATGTTTGACATCAATCTTTAACACATGGACAGCTCTATGTTTGACATCAATCTTTAACACATGGTCAGCCCTATGTTTGACATCAATCTTTAACACATGGACAGCCCTATGCTTGACATCAATCTTTAACACATGGTCAGCCCTATGTTTTACATCAGTTTTTAACACATGGACAGCTCTGTGTTCGACATCAATCTTTAACAAAGGAAAGCTCTATGTTTGACATCAATCTTTAACACATGGACAGCTCTATGTCTGACATCAGTCTTTAACACATGGTCAGCTCGATGTTTGACATAAAACTTTAACACATGGACAGCTCTATGTCTGACATCAGTCTTTAACACATGGTCAGCCCTATGTTTTACATCAGTCTTTAACACATGGACAGCTCTATGTTCGACAACAATCTTTAACACATGGTCAGCCCTATGTTTGACATCAATCTTTAACAAAGGAAAGCTCTATGTTTGATATCAGTCATTAACACATGGTCAGCTCTATGTTTGACATAAAACTTTAACACATGGTCAGCTCTATGTTTGACATCAAACTTTTACACATGGTCAGCTCTATGTTTGACATCAATCTTTAACACATGGACAGCTCTACGTTTGACATCAATCTTTAGCACATGGACAGCTCTATGTTTGACATCAGCCTTTAACACATGGACAGCTCTATGTTCGACATCAATCTTTAACACTTGGCCAGCCCTATATTTGACATCAATCTTTAACACATGGACAGCCCTATGTTTGACATCAGTCTTTAACACATGGTCAGCTCTATGTTTGACATAAAACTTTAACACATGGTCAGCTCTATGTTTGACATCGAACTTTTACACATGGTCAGCTCTATGTTTGACATCAATCTTTAACACATGGACAGCTCTACGTTTGACATCAATCTTTAGCACATGGACAGCTCTATGTTTGACATCAGCCTTTAATACATGGACAGCTCTATGTTCGAAATCAATCTTTAACACAGGGGCAGCTCTACGTTTGACATAAAACTTTAACACATGGCCAGCTCTATGTTTGACATCAAACTTCAACACATGGACAGCTCTATGTTCGACATCAATCTTAACACTTGGTCAGCCCTATGTTCGACATCAATCTTTAACACTTGGCCAGCCCTATGTTTGACATCAATCTTTAACACATGGACAGCCCTATGCTTGACATCAATCTTTAACACATGGTCGGCCCTAGGTTTTGACATCAGTCTTTAACACATGGACAGCCCTATGTTTGACATCGATCTTAAACAAATGGTCATCACTAGGTTTTACATCAATCCTTAACACATGGTCAGCCCTACGTTTGATATCAATCTTTAACAAACGAAAGCTCTATGTTTAACATCAATCTTTAACACATGGACAGCCCTATGTTTGACATCAATCTTTAACACATGGACAGCTCTATGTTTGACATCAGTCTTTAACACATGGTCAGCTCTATGTTTGACATAAAACTTTAACACATGGTCAGCTCTATGTTTGACATCAAACTTTTACACATGGTCAGCTCTATGTTTGAAATCAATCTTTAACACATGGACAGCTCTACGTTTGACATCAATCTTTAGCACATGGACAGCTCTATGTTTGACATCAGCCTTTAACACATGGACAGCTCTATGTTCGAAATCAATCTTTAACACAGGGACAGCTGTATGTTTGACATCAAACTTCAACACATGGACAGCTCTATGTTCGACATCAATCATTAACACTTGGTCAGCCCTATGTTTTACATCAGTCTTTAACACATGGACAGCACTATGTTCGACATCAATCTTTAACACTTGGTCAGCCCGATGTTTGACATCAATCTTTAACACATGGTCAGCCCTATTTTTGACATCAGTCTTTAACACATGGACAGCCCGATGTTTGACATTGATCTTAAACACATGGTCAGTCGTCTGCTTGACATCAGTCTTGAACACATGGACAGCCCAATGTTTGACGTCAATCTTTAACACATGGTCAGCTCTATGTTTGACATCAAACTTTAACACATGGTCAGCCCGATGTTTGACATCAATCTTTAAAACATGGTCAGCCCTATGTTTCACATCAGCCTTTAACACATGGACAGCTCTATGTTCGACATCAATCTTTAACACTTGGCCAGCCCTATATTTGACATCAATCTTTAACACATGGACAGCCCTAGGTTTGACATCAGTCTTTAACACATGGTCAGCTCTATGTTTGACATAAAACTTTAACACATGGTCAGCTCTATGTTTGACATCAAACTTTTACACATGGTCAGCTCTATGTTTGACATCAATCTTTAACACATGGACAGCTCTACGTTTGACATCAATCTTTAACACATGGACAGCTCTATGTTTGACATCAGCCTTTAATACATGGACAGCTCTATGTTCGAAATCAATCTTTAACACAGGGACAGCTGTATGTTTGACATCAAACTTCAACACATGGACAGCTCTATGTTTGACATCAATCTTAACACTTGGTCAGCCCTATGTTCGACATCAATCTTTAACACTTGGCCAGCCCTATGTTTGACATCAATCTTTAACACATGGACAGCTCTATGTTTGACATGAACCTTTAACTCAGGATCAGCGCTGTGTTTGACATCAATCTTAAACAAAGGGAAGCCCTATGTTTGACATCAGTCTTTCACACATGGACTGCTCTGTATTTGACCTCAATCATTAACACATGGTCAACTCTATGTTTGACATCAATCTTTAACACATGGTCAGCCCTAGGTTTGACATCAGTCTTTAACACATGGACAGCCCTATGTTTGACATCAATCTTTAACCCATGTTCAGCCCTATGTTTGACATCGATCTTAAACCAATGGTCATCACTAAGTTTTACATCAATCCTTAACACATGGTCAGCCCTACGTTTGACATCAATCTTTAACACAGGGACAGCTCTATGTTTGACATCAGTCTTTAACACATGGACAGCTCTATGTTCGACATCAAGCTTTAACACAGGGACAGCTCTATGTTCGACATCAATCTTAACACTTGGTCAGCCCTATGTTCGACATCAATCTTTAACACTTGGCCAGCCCTATGTTTGACATCAATCTTTAACACTTGGTCAGTCCCATGTTTTACATCAGTCTTTAACACATGGACAGCTCTATGTTCGACATCAATCTTTAACCCATGTTCAGCCCTATGTTTGACATCGATCTTAAACAAATGGTCATCAATAAGTTTTACATCAATCCTTAACACATGGTCAGCCCTACGTTTGACATCAATCTTTAACACACGGACAGCTCTATGTTTGACATCAGCATTTAACACTTGGTCAGCCCTATGGTTTACATCAGTCTTTAACACATGGACAGCTCTATGTTTGACATCAATCTTTAACACATGGTCAGCCCGTTGTTTGACATCAATCTTTAACACATCGACAGCCCTATGCTTGACATCAATCTTTAACACATGGTCGGCCCTAGGTTTGACATCAGTCTTTAACACATGGACAGCCCTATGTTTGACATCAATCTTTAACCCATGTTCAGCCCTATGTTTGACATCGATCTTAAACAAATGATCATCACTAAGCTTTACATCAATCCTTAACACATGGTCAGCCCTCCGTTTGACATCAATCTTTAACACATGGACAGCTCTATGTTTGACATCAGCATTTAACACGTGGACAGCTCTATGTTTGACATCAAACGTCAACTCATGGACAGCTCTATGTTTGACATCAATCTTTAACACATGGACAGCTCTATGTATGACATCAATCTTTAACACATGGTCAGCCCTATGTTTGACATCAATCTTTAACACATGGTCGGCCCTAGGTTTGACATCAGTCTTTAACACATGGACAGCCCTATGTTTGACATCAATCTTTAACCCATGTTCAGCCCTATGTTTGACATCGATCTTAAACAAATGGTCATCACTAAGTTTTACATCAATCCTTAACACATGGTCAGCCCTACGTTTGACATCAATCTTTAACACATGGACAGCTCTATGTTTGACATCAATCTTTAACACAGGGACAGCTCTATGTCTGACATCAGCATTTAACACGTGGACAGCTCTATGTTTGACATCAAACGTCAACTCATGGACAGCTCTATGTTCGACATCAATCTTAACACTTGGCCAGCCCTATGTTTGACATCAATCTTTTACACATGGACAGCTCTATATTCGACATCAATCCTTAACACATGGTCAGCCCGTTGTTTGACATCAATCTTTAACACTTGGTCAGCCCTATGTTTTACATCAGTCTTTAACACATGGACAGCTCTATGTTTGACATGAACCTTTAACACATGGACAGCTCTATGTTTGACATGAACCTTTAACTCAGGGTCAGCGCTGTGTTTGACATCAATCTTTCACACATGGACTGCTCTGTATTTGACCTCAATCATTAACACATGGTCAGCTCTATGTTTGACATCAATCTTTAACACATGGTCAGCCCTATGCTTGTCATCAATCTTTAACACATGGTCAGCCCTATGTTTGACATCAGTCTTTAACACATGGACAGCTCTATGTTTGACATCAACCTTTAACACAGGGTCAGCTCTGTGTTTTACATCTGTCTTTAACACATGGGCAGCTCTATATTCGATATCAATCTTTAACACTTGGTCAGCCCTATGCTTGACATCAGTCTTTAACACATGGACAGCTCTATGTTTGACATCAACTTTTAACACAGGGTCAGCTCTGTGTTTTACATCAGTCTTTAACACATGGACAGCCCAATGTTTGACAGCAGTCTTTAACACATGGTCAGCCCTATGTTTGACATCAGTCTTTAACAAAGGAAACGCCAATGTTTGACATCAGTCTTTAACACATGGACTGCTCTGTATTTGACCGCAGTCATTAACACAAGGACAGCCCTATGTTTGACATCAATCTTTAACACATGGACAGCCCTATGTTTGACATCAGTCTTTAAAACATGGTCAGCTCCATGTTTGACATCAATCTTTAACACATGGTCAGCCCTATGTTTGACATCAATCTTTAACAAAGGAAAGCTCTATGTTTGACATCAATCTTTAACACATGGTCAGAACTATGTTTCACATCAGCCTTGAACACATGGACAGCTCTATGTTTGACATCAATCTTTAACACATGGTCAGCTCTATGTTTGACATCAGCCTGTAACACATGGACAGCTCTATGTTCGACATCAATCTTTAACACATGGACAGCTCTATGTTTGACATCAATCTTTAACACATGGACAGCCCTATGTTTTGCATCAGTCTTTAACACATGGTCAACTCAATGTTTGACATCAATCTTTAACACATGGTCAGCCCTATGTTTGACATCAATCTTTCGCAAATGGTCATCACTATGTTTTACATCAATCTTTAAAACATGGTCAGCCCTATGTTTGACATATATCTTTAACAAAGATAGCTCTATGTTTGACATCTGTCATTAACACATGGGTAGCCCTATGTTTGACATCAATCTTTAACACTTGGTCAGCCCTATGTTTTACATCAGTCTTCAACACATGGACAGCTCTATGTTTGACATGAACCTTTAACACATGGACAGCTCTATGTTTGACATGAACCTTTAACTCAGGGTCAGCGCTGTGTTTGACATCAATCTTTCACACATGGACAGCTCTGTAATTGACCTCAATCATTAACACATGGTCAGCTCTATGTTTGACATCAATCTTTAACACATGGTCAGCCCTATGCTTGTCATCAATCTTTAACACATGGTCAGCCCTATGCTTGTCATCAATCTTTAACACATGGTCAGCCCTATGTTTGACATCAGTCTTTAACACATGGACAGCTCTATGTTTGACATCAACCTTTAACACAGGGTCAGCTCTGTGTTTTACATCTGTCTTTAACACATGGGCAGCTCTATATTCGATATCAATCTTTAACACTTGGTCAGCCCTATGTTTGACATCAGTCTTTAACACATGGACAGCTCTATGTTTGACATCAACCTTTAACACAGGGTCAGCTCTGTGTTTTACATCAGTCTTTAACACATGGACAGCCCAATGTTTGACAGCAGTCTTTAACACATGGTCAGCCCTATGTTTGACATCAGTCTTTAACAAAGGAAACGCCAATGTTTGACATCAGTCTTTAACACATGGACTGCTCTGTATTTGACCGCAGTCATTAACACATGGACAGCCCTATGTTTGACATCAATCTTTAACACATGGACAGCCCTATGTTTGACATCAGTCTTTAAAACATGGTCAGCTCCATGTTTGACATCAATCTTTAACACATGGTCAGCCCTATGTTTGACATCAATCTTTAACAAAGGAAAGCTCTATGTTTGACATCAATCTTTAACACATGGTCAGAACTATGTTTCACATCAGCCTTGAACACATGGACAGCTCTATGTTTGACATCAATCTTTAACACATGGTCAGCTCTATGTTTGACATCAGCCTGTAACACATGGACAGCTCTATGTTCGACATCAATCTTTAACACATGGACAGCCCTATGTTTTACATCAGTCTTTAACACATGGTCAACTCTATGTTTGACATCAATCTTTAACACATGGTCAGCCCTGTGTTTGACATCAATCTTTCGCAAATGGTCATCACTATGTTTTACATCAATCTTTAAAACATGGTCAGCCCTATGTTTGACATCAATCTTTAACAAAGGATAGCTCTATGTTTGACATCTGTCATTAACACATGGGTAGCCCTATGTTTGACATCAATCTTTAACACATGGACAGCCCTATGTTTGACATCAGTCATTAACACGTGGACAGTCCTACGTTTGACATCAATCTTTAACACATGGTCAGCTCTAAGTTGAGCATCAATCTTTAACACATGGTCAGCTCTATGTTAGACATCAATATTGAACACATGGAGAGCCCTACGTTTGACATCAAACTACAACACAAGGTCAATTCTATGTTTGACATCAGTCATTAACAAATGTTCATCTCCATGTTTGACATCAATCTTTAACACATGGTCAGCCCTATTTTGATATCAATCTTAAACACATGGTCAGCCCAATGGTTGACATTAATCATTAACACAAGGACAGCTCTAAGTTTGAGATCAATCTTTAACACATGGTCAGCTCTATGTTTGACATCAACCTTTATTTAACACATGGCCAGCCCTATGATTGACATCAATCCTTAACAAATGGTCATCACTATGTTTTACATCAAACTTTAACACATGGTCAGCTCTATGTTTGACATCAATAGTCAACACATGGACAGTTCTGTTTGACATCAGTCTTTAACACATGGTCAGCCCTATGTTTTACATCAGTCTTTAACACATGGACAGCTCTATTTTTGACATCAATCTTTAACACATGGTCAGCTCTATGTTTGACATCAATCTTTAACACGTGGACAGCCCCATGCCCGACATCAATCTTTAACACATGGACAGCTCTACGTTAGACATCAGTCTTTAACACAAATCAGCCCTATGTTCGACATCAAACTTCAACACATGGACAGCTCTATGTTCGACATCAATCTTAACACTTGGTCAACCCTATGTTTGACATCAATCTTTAACACATGGACAGCTCTATGTTCAACATCAACCTTTAACACATGGACAGCCCTATGTTTGACATCAATCTTTAACACTTGGTCAGCCCTATGTTTTACATCAGTCTTTAACACTTGGACAGCCCTATGTTTGACATAAAACTTTAACACATGGTCAGCTCAATGTTTGACATCAAACTTTAACAGATGGTCAGCCCTATGTTTGACATCAATCTTTAACAAATGAAAGCTCTATGTTTGACTTCAGTCATTAACACATGGACAGCCCTATGCTTGACATCAAACTTTAACCCATGGTCAGCCCTAGGTTTGACATCAGTCTTTAACACATTGTCAGCCCTAGGTTTGACATCAGTCTTTAACACATGGTCAGCCCTATGTTTGACATCTATTTTGAACAAATGGTCATGACTATGTTTTACATCAATCTGTACCACATGGTCAGCTCTATATTTGACATCAATCTTAAACACATGGTCAGCCATATGTTTGACATCAGTTTTTAACACATGGACAGCTCTATGTTTGACATCAATCCTTAACACATGGTCAGCCCTATGCTTGACATCAAACTTAAACACATTGTCAGCTCTATGTTCGACATCAATATTTAACACTTGGTCAGCCCTATGTTTTACATCAAACTTAAACAAAGGAAAGCTCTATGTTTGACATCAGTCATTAAAACATGGACAGCCCTATGTTTGACATCAGTCTTTAACACATGGTCAGCCCTATGTCCGACATCAAACTTCAACACATTGTCAGCTCTATGTTTGACATCAATCTTTAACACTTGGTCAGCCCTATGTTTTACATCAGTCTTAAACACATGGACAGCACTATGTTCGACATCAATCTTTAACACTTGGTCAGCCCTATGTTTGACATCAGTTTTTAACACATGGACAGCTCTATGTTTGACATCAATCTTTAACACATGGACAGCCCTATGTTTGACATTGATCTTAAACACATGGTCAGTCGTCTGCTTGACATCAGTCTTGAACACATGGACAGCCCGATGTTTGACGTCAATCATTAACACATGGTCAGCTCTATGTTTGACATCAAACTTTAACACATGGTCAGCCCGATGTTTGACATCAATCTTGAACACATGGTCAGCTCTATGCTTGACATCAGCCTTTAAAACATGTTCAGCCCTATGTTTCACATCAGCCTTTAACACATGGACAGCTCTATGTTTGACATCAATCTTTAACACTTGGACAGCTCTATGTTTGACATCAGTCTTTAACACATGGTCAGCCCTATGTTTGACATCAATCTTTAACACATGGACAGCTCTATGTTTGACATGAACCTTTAACTCAGGATCAGCGCTGTGTTTGACATCAATCTTAAACAAAGGGAAGCCCTATGTTTGACATCAGTCTTTCACACATGGACTGCTCTGTATTTGACCTCAATCATTAACACATGGTCAACTCTATGTTTGACATCAATCTTTAACACATGGTCAGCCCTAGGTTTGACATCAGTCTTTAACACATGGACAGCCCTATGTTTGACATCAATCTTTAACCCATGTTCAGCCCTATGTTTGACATCAATCTTAAACCAATGGTCATCACTAAGTTTTACATCAATCCTTAACACATGGTCAGCCCTACGTTTGACATCAATCTTTAACACAGGGACAGCTCTATGTTTGACATCAGTCTTTAACACATGGACAGCTCTATGTTCGACATCAAGCTTGAACACAGGGACAGCTCTATGTTTAACATCAGCATTTAACTCATGGACAGCTCTATGTTCGACATCAATCTTTAACACAGGGACAGCTCTATGTTCGACATCAATCTTAACACTTGGTCAGCCCTATGTTCGACATCAATCTTTAACACTTGGCCAGCCCTATGTTTGACATCAATCTTTAACACTTGGTCAGTCCCATGTTTTACATCAGTCTTTAACACATGGACAGCTCTATGTTCGACATCAATCTTTAACACATGGTCGGCCCTAGGTTTGACATCAGTCTTTAACACATGGACAGCTCTATGTTTGACATCAATCTTTAACCCATGTTCAGCCCTATGTTTGACATCGATCTTAAACAAATGGTCATCAATAAGTTTTACATCAATCCTTAACACATGGTCAGCCCTACGTTTGACATCAATCTTTAACACAGGGACAGCTCTATGTTTGACATCAGCATTTAACACATGGCCAGCCCTATGTTTGACATCAATCTTTAACACATGGACAGCTCTATGTTCGACATCAATCCTTAACACATGGTCAGTCCTATGTTTGACATCAATCTTTAACACTTGGTCAGCCCTATGTTTTACATCAGTCTTTAACACATGGACAGCTCTATGTTTGACATCAATCTTTAACACATGGTCAGCCCTATGTTTGACATCAATCTTTAACACATCGACAGCCCTATGCTTGACATCAATCTTTAACACATGGACAGCCCTATGTTTTACATCAGTCTTTAACACATGGTCAACTCTATGTTTGACATCAATCTTTAACACATGGTCAGCCCTATGTTTGACATCAATCTTTCGCAAATGGTCATCACTATGTTTGACATCAATCTTTAACACATGGTCAGCCCTATGTTTGACATCAATCTTCAACACATCGACAGCCCTATGCTTGACATCAATCTTTAACACATGGACAGCCCTATGTTTTACATCAATCTTTAACACATGGACAGCTCTATGTTTGACATCAATCTTTAACACATGGTCAGCCCTATGTTTGACATCAATCTTTAACACATGGACAGCCCTATGCTTGACATCAATCTTTAACACTTGGTCAGCCCTATGTTTTACATCAGTCTTTAACACATGGACAGCTCTATGTTCGACATCAATCTTTAACACATGGTCAGCCCTATGTTTGACATCAATCTTTAACAAAGGATAGCTCTATGTTTGACATCTGTCATTAACACATGGGTAGCCCTATGTTTGACATCAATCTTTAACACATGGACAGCCCTATGTTTGACATCAGTCATTAACACGTGGACAGTCCTACGTTTGACATCAATCTTTAACACATGGTCAGCTCTAAGTTGAGCATCAATCTTTAACACATGGTCAGCTCTATGTTAGACATCAATATTGAACACATGGAGAGCCCTACGTTTGACATCACACTACAACACAAGGTCAATTCTATGTTTGACATCAGTCATTAACAAATGTTCATCTCCATGTTTGACATCAATCTTTAACACATGGTCAGCCCTATTTTGATATCAATCTTAAACACATGGTCAGCCCAATGGTTGACATTAATCATTAACACAAGGACAGCTCTACGTTTGAGATCAATATTTAACACATGGTCAGCTCTATGTTTGACATCAACCTTTATTTAACACATGGCCAGCCCTATGATTGACATCAATCCTTAACAAATGGTCATCACTATGTTTTACATCAAACTTTAACACATGGTCAGCTCTATGTTTGACATCAATAGTCAACACATGGACAGTTCTGTTTGACATCAGTCTTTAACACATGGTCAGCCCTATGTTTTACATCAGTCTTTAACACATGGACAGCTCTATTTTTGACATCAATCTTTAACACGTGGACAGCCCCATGCTCGACATCAATCTTTAACACATGGACAGCTCTACGTTCAACATCAACCTTTAACACATGGACAGCCCTATGTTTGACATCAATCTTTAACACATGGACAGCTCTATGTTCAACATCAACCTTTAACACTTGGTCAGCCCTATGTTTTACATCAGTCTTTAACACTTGGACAGCCCTATGTTTGACATAAAACTTTAACACATGGTCAGCTCAATGTTTGACATCAAACTTTAACAGATGGTCAGCCCTATGTTTGACATCAATCTTTAACAAAGGAAAGCTCTATGTTTGACTTCAGTCATTAACACATGGACAGCCCTATGCTTGACATCAAACTTTAACCCATGGTCAGCCCTAGGTTTGACATCAGTCTTTAACACATGGTCAGCCCTAGGTTTGACATCAGTCTTTAACTCATGGTCAGCCCTATGTTTGACATCTATTTTGAACAAATGGTCATGACTATGTTTTACATCAATCTGTACCACATGGTCAGCTCTATATTTGACATCAATCTTAAACACATGGTCAGCCATATGTTTGACATCAGTTTTTAACACATGGACAGCTCTATGTTTGACATCAATCCTTAACACATGGTCAGCCCTAGGTTTGACATCAAACTTAAACACATTGTCAGCTCTATGTTCGACATCAATCTTTAACACTTGGTCAGCCCTATGTTTTACATCAGTCTTGAACACATGGACAGCCCGATGTTTGACGTCAATCTTTAACACATGGTCAGCTCTATGTTTGACATCAAACTTTAACACATGGTCAGCCCGATGTTTGACATCAATCTTTAACACATGGTCAGCTCTATGTTTGACATCAGCCTTTAAAACATGGTCAGCCCTATGTTTCACATCAGCCTTTAACACATGGTCAGCCCTATGTTTGACTTCAATCGTTAACACATGGACAGCCCTATGCTTGACATCACTCTTGAACACATGGACAGCCCTATATTTGACATCAGCTTTAACACATGGTCAGCCCTATGTTTGACATCAAACTTAAACAAAGGAAAGCTCTATGTTTGACATCAGTCATTAAAACATGGTCAGCCCTATGTCCGACATCAAACTTCAACACATTGTCAGCTCTATGTTCGACATCAATCTTTAACACTTGGTCAGCCCTATGTTTGACATCAGTCTTTAACACATGGACAGCCCTATGTTTGACATCAATCTTTAACACATGGTGAGCCCTATTTTTGACATCAGTCTTTAACACATGGACAGCTCTATGTTTGACATTGATCTTAAACACATGGTCAGTCGTCTGCTTGACATCAGTCTTGAACACATGATCAGCCCTATGTTTGACATCGATCTTAAACAAATGGTCATCACTAGGTTTTACATCAATCCTTAACACATGGTCAGCCCTACGTTTGATATCAATCTTTAACAAATGAAAGCTCTATGTTTAACATCAATCTTTAACACATGGACAGCCCTATGTTTGACATCAATCTTTAACACATGGACAGCCCTAGGTTTGACATCAGTCTTTAACACATGGTCAGCTCTATGTTTGACATCAAACTTTTACACATGGTCAGCTCTATGTTTGAAATCAATCTTTAACACATGGACAGCTCTACGTTTGACATCAATCTTTAGCACATGGACAGCTCTATGTTTGACATCAGCCTTTAACACATGGACAGCTCTATGTTCGAAATCAATCTTTAACACAGGGACAGCTGTATGTTTGACATCAAACTTCAACACATGGACAGCTCTATGTTCGACATCAATCATTAACACTTGGTCAGCCCTATGTTTTACATCAGTCTTTAACACATGGACAGCACTATGTTCGACATCAATCTTTAACACTTGGTCAGCCCTATGTTTGACATCAATCTTTAACACATGGTCAGCCCTATTTTTGACATCAGTCTTTAACACATGGACAGCCCTATGTTTGACATCAATCTTTAACACATGGTCAGCCCTATTTTTGACATCAGTCTTTAACACATGGACAGCCCTATGTTTGACATTGATCTTAAACACATGGTCAGTCGTCTGCTTGACATCAGTCTTGAACACATGGACAGCCCGATGTTTGACGTCAATCTTTAACACATGGTCAGCTCTATGTTTGACATCAAACTTTAAAACATGGTCAGCCCTATGTTTCACATCAGCCTTTAACACATGGACAGCTCCATGTTCGACATCAATCTTTAACACTTGGCCAGCCCTATATTTGACATCAATCTTTAACACATGGACAGCTCTACGTTTGACATCAATCTTTAGCACATGGACAGCTCTATGTTTGACATCAGCCTTTAATACATGGACAGCTCTATGTTCGAAATCAATCTTTAACACAGGGACAGCTGTATGTTTGACATCAAACTTCAACACATGGACAGCTCTATGTTCGACATCAATCTTAACACTTGGTCAGCCCTATGTTCGACATCAATCTTTAACACTTGGCCAGCCCTATGTTTGACATCAATCTTTAACACATGGACAGCTCTATGTTTGACATGAACCTTTAACTCAGGATCAGCGCTGTGTTTGACATCAATCTTAAACAAAGGGAAGCCCTATGTTTGACATCAGTCTTTCACACATGGACTGCTCTGTATTTGACCTCAATCTTTAACACATGGTCAGCCCTATGCTTGTCATCAGTCTTGAACACATGGTCGGCCCTAGGTTTGACATCAGTCTTTAACACATGGACAGCCCTATGTTTGACATCAATCTTTAACCCATGTTCAGCCCGATGTTTGACATCGATCTTAAACCAATGGTCATCACTAAGTTTTACATCAATCCTTAACACATGGTCAGCCCTACGTTTGACATCAAGCTTTAACACAGGGACAGCTCTATGTTTAACATCAGCATTTAACTCATGGACAGCTCTATGTTCGACATCAATCTTTAACACAGGGACAGCTCTATGTTCGACATCAATCTTAACACTTGGTCAGCCCTATGTTCGACATCAATCTTTAACACTTGGCCAGCCCTATGTTTGACATCAATCTTTAACACTTGGTCAGTCCCATGTTTTACATCAGTCTTTAACACATGGACAGCTGTATGTTCGACATCAATCTTTAACACATGGTCGGCCCTAGGTTTGACATCAGTCTTTAACACATGGACAGCCCTATGTTTGACATCAATCTTTAACCCATGTTCAGCCCTATGTTTGACATCGATCTTAAACAAATGGTCATCAATAAGTTTTACATCAATCCTTAACACATGGTCAGCCCTACGTTTGACATCAATCTTTAACACAGGGACAGCTCTATGTTTGACATCAGCATTTAACACATGGCCAGCCCTATGTTTGACATCAATCTTTAACACTTGGTCAGCCCTATGTTTTACATCAGTCTTTAACACATGGACAGCTCTATGTTTGACATCAATCTTTAACACATCGACAGCCCTATGCTTGACATCAATCTTTAACACATGGTCGGCCCTAGGTTTGACATCAGTCTTTAACACATGGACAGCCCTATGTTTGACATCGATCTTAAACAAATGGTCATCACTAGGTTTTACATCAATCCTTAACACATGGTCAGCCCTACGTTTGACATCAATCTTTAACACATGGACAGCTCTATGTTTGACATCAATCTTTAACACAAGGACAGCTCTATGTTTGACATCAGCATTTAACACGTGGACAGCTCTATGTTTGACATCAAACGTCAACTCATGGACAGCTCTATGTTCGACATCAGTCTTAACACTTGGCCAGCCCTATGTTTGACATCAATCTTTTACACATGGACATCTCTATGTTCGACATCAATCCATAACACATGGTCAGCCCTATGTTTGACATCAATCTTTAACACTTGGTCAGCCCTATGTTTTACATCAGTCTTTAACACATGGACAGCTCTATGTTCGACATCAATCTTTAACACATGGTCAGCCCTATGTTTGACATCAATCTTTAACAAAGGAAAGCTCTATGTTCGACATCAATCTTTAACACATGGTCGGCCCTATGTTTGACATCAATCTTTAACCCATGTTCAGCCCTACATTTGACATCAATCTTTAACAAACGAAAGCTCTATGTTTAACATCAATCTTTAACACATGGACAGCCCTATGTTTGACATCAATCTTTAACACATGGACAGCCCTATGTTTTACATCTGTCTTTAACACATGGTCAGCCCTATGCTTTTCATCAATCTTTAACACTTGGTTAGCCCTATGTTTGACATCAGTCTTTAACACATGGACAGCTCTATGTTTGACATCAACCTTTAACACAGGGTCAGCCCTATGTTTGACATCAGTCTTTAACAAAGGAAACGCCAATGTTTGACATCAGTCTTTAACACATGGACTGCTCTGTATTTGACCGCAGTCATTAACACATGGTCAGCCCTATGTTTGACATCCATCTTTAACACATGGTCATCACTAAGGTTTACATCAATCCTTAACACATGGTCAGCCCTATGTTTGACATCAATCTTTAACAAAGGAAATCTCTATGTTTGACATCAGTCATTAACACATGGACAGCCCAATGTTTAACATCAATCTTTAACACATGGTCAGCCCTATGCTTGTCATCAATCTTTAACACATGGTCAGCCCTATGTTTTACATCTGTCTTTAACACATGGTCAGCCCTATGCTTGTCATCAATCTTTAACACTTGGTCAGCCCTATGTTTGACATCAGTCTTTAACACATGGACAGCTCTATGTTTGACATCAACCTTTAACACAGGGTCAGCCCTATGTTTGACATCAGTCTTTAACAAAGGAAACGCCAATGTTTGACATCAGTCTTTAACACATGGACTGCTCTGTGTTTGACCACAGTCTTTAACACGTGGACAGCCCTATGTTTGACATCAATCTTTAACCCATGTTCAGCCCTATGTTTGACATCGATCTTAAACAAATGGTCATCACTAAGTTTTACATCAATCCTTAACACATGGTCAGCCCTACGTTTGACATCAAGCTTTAACACAGGGACAGCTCTATGTTTAACATCAGCATTTAACTCATGGACAGCTCTATGTTCGACATCAATCTTTAACACAGGGACAGCTCTATGTTCGACATCAATCTTAACACTTGGTCAGCCCTATGTTCGACATCAATCTTTAACACTTGGCCAGCCCTATGTTTGACATCAATCTTTAACACTTGGTCAGTCCCATGTTTTACATCAGTCTTTAACACATGGACAGCTGTATGTTCGACATCAATCTTTAACACATGGTCGGCCCTAGGTTTGACATCAGTCTTTAACACATGGACAGCCCTATGTTTGACATCAATCTTTAACCCATGTTCAGCCCTATGTTTGACATCGATCTTAAACAAATGGTCATCAATAAGTTTTACATCAATCCTTAACACATGGTCAGCCCTATGTTTGACATCAATCTTTAACACTTGGTCAGCCCTATGTTTTACATCAGTCTTTAACACATGGACAGCTCTATGTTCGACATCAATCTTTAACACATGGTCAGCCCTATGTTTGACATCAATCTTTAACAAAGGAAAGCTCTATGTTCGAAATCAATCTTTAACCCATGTTCAGCCCTACGTTTGACATCAATCTTTAACAAACGAAAGCTCTATGTTTAACATCAATCTTTAACACATGGACAGCCCTATGTTTGACATCAATCTTTAACACATGGACAGCCCTATGTTTTACATCTGTCTTTAACACATGGTCAGCCCTATGCTTGTCATCAATCTTTAACACTTGGTCAGCCCTATGTTTGACATCAGTCTTTAACACATGGACAGCTCTATGTTTGACATCAACCTTTAACACAGGGTCAGCCCTATGTTTGACATCAGTCTTTAACAAAGGAAACGCCAATGTTTGACATCAGTCTTTAACACATGGACTGCTCTGTATTTGCCCGCAGTCATTAACACATGGTCAGCCCTATGTTTGACATCGATCTTTAACACATGGTCATCACTAAGGTTTACATCAATCCTTAACACATGGTCAGCCCTATGTTTGACATCAATCTTTAACAAAGGAAAGCTCTATGTTCGAAATCAATCTTTAACACATGGTCGGCCCTATGTTTGACATCAATCTTTAACCCATGTTCAGCCCTACGTTTGACATCTGTCTTTAACACATGGTCAGCCCTATGCTTGTCATCAATCTTTAACACTTGGTCAGCCCTATGTTTGACATCAGTCTTTAACACATGGACAGCTCTATGTTTGACATCAACCTTTAACACAGGGTCAGCCCTATGTTTGACATCAGTCTTTAACAAAGGAAACGCCAATGTTTGACATCAGTCTTTAACACATGGACTGCTCTGTATTTGACCGCAGTCATTAACACATGGTCAGCCCTATGTTTGACATCGATCTTTAACACATGGTCATCACTAAGGTTTACATCAATCCTTAACACATGGTCAGCCCTATGTTTGACATCAATCTTTAACAAAGGAAAGCTCTATGTTTGACATCAGTCATTAACACATGGACTGCCCAATGTTTAACATCAATCTTTAACACATGGTCAGCCCTATGTTTGACATCAATCTTTAACAAAGGAAAGCTCTATGTTTGACATCTGTCATTAACACGTGGACAGCCCTATGTTTGACATCAATCTTTAACACATGGTCAACTCTACGTTGAGCATCAATCTTTAACACATGGACAGCTCTATGTTTGACATCAATCTTTAACACATGGACAGCCCTAGGTTTGACATCAGTCTTTAACACATGGTCAACTCTATGTTTGACATCAATCTTTAACACATGGTCAGCCCTATGTTTGACATCAATCTTTCGCAAATGGTCATCACTATGTTTTACATCAATCTTTAAAACATGGTCAGCCCTATGTTTGACATATATCTTTAACAAAGGATAGCTCTATGTTTGACATCTGTCATTAACACATGGGTAGCCCTATGTTTGACATCAATCTTTAACACATGGACAGCCCTATGTTTGACATCAGTCATTAACACGTGGACAGTCCTACGTTTGACATCAATCTTTAACACATGGTCAGCTCTAAGTTGAGCATCAATCTTTAACACATGGTCAGCTCTATGTTAGACATCAATATTGAACACATGGAGAGCCCTACGTTTGACATCAAACTACAACACAAGGTCAATTCTATGTTTGACATCAGTCATCAACAAATGTTCATCTCCATGTTTGACATCAATCTTTAACACATGGTCAGCCCTATTTTGATATCAATCTTAAACACATGGTCAGCCCACTGGTTGACATTAATCATTAACACAAGGACAGCTCTAAGTTTGAGATCAATATTTAACACATGGTCAGCTCTATGTTTGACATCAACCTTTATTTAACACATGGCCAGCCCTATGATTGACATCAATCCTTAACAAACGGTCATCACTATGTTTTACATCAAACTTTAACACATGGTCAGCTCTATGTTTGACATCAATAGTCAACACATGGACAGTTCTGTTTGACATCAGTCTTTAACACATGGTCAGCCCTATGTTTTACATCAGTCTTTAACACATGGACAGCTCTATTTTTGACATCAATCTTTAACACATGGTCAGCTCTATGTTTGACATCAGCCTGTAACACATGGTCGGCTCTATGTTTGACATCAATCTTTAACACGTGGACAGCCCCATGCTCGACATCAATCTTTAACACATGGTCAGCTCTACGTTAGACATCAGTCTTTAACACAAATCAGCCCTATGTTCGACATCAAACTTCAACACATGGACAGCTCTATGTTCGACATCAATCTTAACACTTGGTCAACCCTATGTTTGACATCAATCTTTAACACATGGACAGCTCTATGTTCAACATCAACCTTTAACACATGGACAGCCCTATGTTTGACATCAATCTTTAACACTTGGTCAGCCCTATGTTTTACATCAGTCTTTAACACTTGGACAGCCCTATGTTTGACATAAAACTTTAACACATGGTCAGCTCAATGTTTGACATCAAACTTTAACAGATGGTCAGCCCTATGTTTGACATCAATCTTTAACAAAGGAAAGCTCTATGTTTGACTTCAGTCATTAACACATGGACAGCCCTATGCTTGACATCAAACTTTAACACATGGTCAGCCCTAGGTTTGACATCAGTCTTTAACGCATGGTCAGCCCTATGTTTGACATCTATTTTGAACAAATGGTCATGACTATGTTTTACATCAATCTGTACCACATGGTCAGCTCTATATTTGACATCAATCTTAAACACATGGTCAGCCATATGTTTGACATCAGTTTTTAACACATGGACAGCTCTATGTTTGACATCAATCCTTAACACATGGTCAGCCCTATGCTTGACATCAAACTTAAACACATTGTCAGCTCTATGTTCGACATCAATCTTTAACACTTGGTCAGCCCTATGTTTTACATCAATCTTTAACACATGGACAGCACTATGTTCGACATCAATCTTTAACACATGGTCAGCCCTATGTTTGACATCAGTCTTGAACACATGGACAGCCCGATGTTTGACGTCAATCTTTAACACATGGTCAGCTCTATGTTTGACATCAATCTTTAACACATGGTCAGCTCTATGTTTGACATCAGCCTTTAAAACATGGTCAGCCCTATGTTTCACATCAGCCTTTAACACATGGACAGCTCTATGTTTGACATCAATCTTTAACACTTGGACAGCTCTATGTTTGACATCAGTCTTTAACACATGGTCAGCCCTATGTTTCACATCAGCCTTTAACACATGGACAGCTCTATGTTCGACATCAATCTTTAACACTTGGTCAGCCCTATGTTTTACATCAGTCTTTAACACATTGACAGCTCTATGTTCGACATCAATCTTTAACACTTCGTCAGCCCTATGTTTGACATCAGTCTTTAACACATGGTCAGCCCTAGGTTTGACATCAATCTTTAACACATGGTCAGCTCTATGTTTGACATCGATCTTTAACAAAGGAAAGCTCTATGTTTGACATCAGTCATTAACACATGGACAGCCCTATGTTTAACATCAATCTTTAACACACCAACTGCCCTATGTTTGACATCAGTCTTTAACACATGGTCAGCACTATGTTTGACATAAAACTTTAACACATGGTCAGCTCAATGTTTGACTTCAAACTTTAACACATGGTCAGCCCTATGTTTGACATCAATCTTTAACACATGGTCAGCTCTATGTTTGATATCAGTCCTTAACACATGGTCAGCCCTATGTTTGACATCTATTTTGAACAAATGGTCATCACTATGTTTTACATCAAGCTGTACCACATGGTCAGCTCTATATTTGACATCAATCTTAAACACATGGTCAGCCATATGTTTGACATCAGTTTTTAACACATGGACAGCTCTATGTTTGACATCAATCTTTAACAACAGAAAGCTCTATGTTTGACATCAATCTTTAACACATGGTCAGCCCTAGGTTTGACATCAAACTTAAACAAAGGAAAGCTCTATGTTTGACATCAGTCATTAAAACATGGACAGCCCTATGTTTGACATCAGTCTTTAACACATGGTCAGCCCTCTGTTCGACATCAAACTTCAACACATGGACAGCTCTATGTTCGACATCAATCTTAACACTTGGTCAGCCCTATGTTTGACATCAATCTTTAACACATGGACAGCTCTATGTTCGACATCAATCATTAACACTTGGTCAGCCCTATGTTTTACATCAGTCTTTAACACATGGACAGCCCTATGTTTCACATCAGCCTTTAACACATGGACAGCTCTATGTTCGACATCAATCTTTAACACATGGTCAGCCCGATGTTCAACATCAATCTTTAACATTTGGTCAGCCCTATGTTTTACATCAGTCTTTAACACATGGACAGCACTATGTTCGACATCAATCTATAACACTTCGTCAGCCCTATTTATGACATCAATCTTTAACACATGGTCAGCCCTAGGTTTGACATCAATCTTTAGCAAAGGAAAGCTCTATGTTTGACATCAATCTTTAACACATGGACAGCCCTATGTTTGACAACAGGCTTTAACACATGGTCAGCCCTATGTTTGACATCAACCTTTAACACATGGTCAGCCCGATGTTTGACGTCAATCTTTAACACATGGTCAGCTCTATGTTTGACATCAGTCTTTAACAAAGGAAAGCTCTATGTTTGACATCAGTCATTAATACATGGACAGCCCTATGTTTAACATCAAACTTTAACACATGGACAGCCCTATGTTTGACATCAGTCTTTAACCCATGGTCAGCTCTATGTTTGACATCAATCTTTAACACGTGGACAGCTCTATGTTTGACATCAATCTTTAACACATGGTCAGCCCTATGTTTGACATCAATCTTTAACACGTGGACAGCCCTATGTTTGACATCAACCTTTAACACTTGGTCCGCCCTATGTTCGACATCAATCTTTAACACATGGTCAGCTCTATGTGTGACATCAGCCTTTAACACTTGGACAGCTCTATGTTTGACATCAGTCTTTAACACATGGTCAGCCCTATGTTCGACATCAAACTTCAACACATGGACAGCTCTATGTTCGACATCAATCTTAACACTTGGTCAGCCCTATGTTTGACATCAATCTTTAACACATGGACAGCTCTATGTTCGACATCAATCATTAACACTTGGTCAGCCCTATGTTTTACATCAGTCTTTAACACATGGACAGCCCTATGTTTCACATCAGCCTTTAACACATGGACAGCTCTATGTTCGACATCAATCTTTAACACATGGTTAGCCCGATGTTCGACATCAATCTTTAACATTTGGTCAGCCCTATGTTTTACATCAGTCTTTTACACATGGACAGCTCTATGTTCGACATCAATCTATAACACTTCGTCAGCCCTATTTTTGACATCAATCTTTAACACATGGTCAGCCCTAGGTTTGACATCAATCTTTAGCAAAGGAAAGCTCTATGTTTGACATCAATCTTTAACACATGGAGAGCCCTATATTTGACATCAGGCTTTAACACATGGTCAGCCCTAGGTTTGACATCAATCTTTAACACATGGACAGCCCTATGTTTGACAACAGGCTTTAACACATGGACAGCCCTATGTTTGACAACAGGCTTTAACACATGGTCAGCCCTATGTTTGACATCAACCTTTAACACATGGTCAGCCCGATGTTTGACGTCAATCTTTAACACATGGTCAGCTCTATGTTTGACATCAGTCTTTAACAAAGGAAAGCTCTATGTTTGACATCAGTCATTAATACATGGACAGCCCTATGTTTAACATCAAACTTTAACACATGGACAGCCCTATGTTTGACATCAGTCTTTAACCCATGGTCAGCTCTATGTTTGACATCAATCTTTAACACGTGGACAGCTCTATGTTTGACATCAATCTTTAACACATGGTCAGCCCTATGTTTGACATCAATCTTTAACATGTGGACAGCCCTATGTTTGACATCAACCTTTAACACTTGGTCCGCCCTATGTTCGACATCAATCTTTAACACATGGTCAGCTCTATGTGTGACATCAGCCTTTAACACTTGGACAGCTCTATGTTTGACATCAGTCTTTAACACATGGTCAGCCCTATGTTTCACATCAGCCTTTAACACATGGACAGCTCTATGTTTGACATCAATCTTTAACACATGATCAGTCCTATGTTTGACATCAATCTTTAACACTTGGTCAGCCCTGTATTTTACATCAGTCTTTAACACATGGACAGCTCTATGTTCGACATCAATCTTTAACACATGGACAGCCCTATGTTTGACATCAATCTTTAACAAAGGAAAGCTCTATGTTTCACATCAATCTTTAACACATGGTCAGCCCTATGTTTGACATCAATCTTTAACACATGTTCAGCCCGATGTTTGACATCTGTCTTTAACAGTTGGACAGCCCTATGTTTGACATCAATCTTAAACAAAGGAAAGCCCTATGTTTGACATCAGTCTTTAACACATGGACAGCTCTGTGCTTGACATCAATCTTTAACACATGGTCAGCTCTATGTTTGACATCGGTCTTTAACGCATGGCCAGCCCTATGTTTGACATCAATCTTTAACACTTGGTCAGCCCTATGTTTTACATCAGTCTTTAACACTTGGACAGCCCTATGTTTGACATCAAACTTTAACACGTGGTCAGCTCAGTGTTTGACATCAAACTGTAACAGATGGTCAGCCCTATGTTTGACATCAATCTTTAACAAAGGAAAGCTCTATGTTTGACTTCAGTCATTAACACATGGACAGCCCTATGCTTGACATCAAACTTTAACACATGGTCAGCCCTAGGTTTGACATCAGTCTTTAACACATGGTCAGCCCTATGTTTGACATCTATTTTGAACAAATGGTCATGACTATGTTTTACATCAATCTGGACCACATGGTCAGCTCTATATTTGACATCAATCTTAAACACATGGTCAGCCATATGTTTGACATCAGTTTTTAACACATGGACAGCTCTATGTTTGACATCAATCCTTAACACATGGTCAGCCCGATGCTTGACATCAAACTTAAACACATTGTCAGCTCTATGTTCGACATCAATCTTTAACACTTGGTCAGCCCTATGTTTTACATCAATCTTTAACACATGGACAGCACTATGTTCGACATCAATCTTTAACACTTGGTCAGCCCTATGTTTGACATCAGTCTTGAACACATGGACAGCCCGATGTTTGACGTCAATCTTTAACACATGGTCAGCTCTATGTTTGACATCAGCCTTTAAAACATGGTCAGCCCTATGTTTCACATCAGCCTTTAACACATGGACAGCTCTATGTTTGACATCAATCTTTAACACTTGGACAGCTCTATGTTTGACATCAGTCTTTAACACATGGTCAGCCCTATGTTTCACATCAGCCTTTAACACATGGACAGCTCTATGTTCGACATCAATCTTTAACACTTGGTCAGCCCTCTGTTTTACATCAGTCTTTAACACATGGACAGCCCTATGTTCGACATCAATCTTTAACACTTCGTCAGCCCTATGTTTGACATCAGTCTTTAACACATGGTCAGCCCTAGGTTTGACATCAATCTTTAACACATGGTCAGCTCTATGTTTGACATCGATCTTTAACAAAGGAAAGCTCTATGTTTGACATCAGTCATTAACACATGGACAGCCCTATGTTTAACATCAATCTTTAACACATCAACTGCCCTATGTTTGACATCAGTCTTTAACACATGGTCAGCACTATGTTTGACATAAAACTTTAACACATGGTCAGCTCAATGTTTGACATCAAACTTTAACACATGGTCAGCCCTATGTTTGACATCAATCTTTAACACATGGTCAGCTCTATGTTTGATATCAGTCCTTAACACATGGTCAGCCCTATGTTTGACATCTATTTTGAACAAATGGTCATCACTATGTTTTACATCAAGCTGTACCACATGGTCAGCTCTATATTTGACATCAATCTTAAACACATGGTCAGCCATATGTTTGACATCAGTTTTTAACACATGGACAGCTCTATGTTTGACATCAATCTTTAACAACAGAAAGCTCTATGTTTGACATCAATCTTTAACACATGGTCAGCCCTAGGTTTGACATCAAACTTAAACAAAGGAAAGCTCTATGTTTGACATCAGTCATTAAAACATGGACAGCCCTATGTTTGACATCAGTCTTTAACACATGGTCAGCTCTATGTTCGACATCAATCTTAACACTTGGTCAGCCCTATGTTTGACATCAATCTTTAACACATGGACAGCTCTATGTTCGACATCAATCATTAACACTTGGTCAGCCCTATGTTTTACATCAGTCTTTAACACATGGACAGCCCTATGTTTCACATCAGCCTTTAACACATGGACAGCTCTATGTTCGACATCCATCTTTAACACATGGTCAGCCCGATGTTCGACATCAATCTTTAACACTTGGTCAGCCCTATGTTTTACATCAGTCTTTAACACATGGACAGCTCTATGTTCGACATCAATCTATAACACTTCGTCAGCCCTATTTTTGACATCAATCTTTAACACATGGTCAGCCCTAGGTTTGACATCAATCTTTAACAAACGAAAGCTCTATGTTTGACATCAATCTTTAACACATGGAGAGCCCTATATTTGACATCAGGCTTTAACACATGGTCAGCCCTAGTTTTGACATCAATCTTTAACACATGGACAGCCCTATGTTTGACAACAGGCTTTGACACATGGTCAGCCCTATGTTTGACATCAACCTTTAACACATGGTCAGCCCGATGTTTGACGTCAATCTTTAACACATGGTCAGCTCTATGTTTGACATCAGTCTTTAACAAAGGAAAGCTCTATGTTTGACATCAGTCTTTAACCCATGGTCAGCTCTATGTTTGACATCAATCTTTAACACGTGGACAGCTCTATGTTTGACATCAATCTTTAACACATGGTCAGCCCTATGTTTGACATCAATCTTTACCACGTGGACAGCCCTATGTTTGACATCAACCTTTAACACTTGGTCCGCCCTATGTTCGACATCAATCTTTAACACATGGTCAGCTCTATGTGTGACATCAGCCTTTAACACTTGGACAGCTCTATGTTTGACATCAGTCTTTAACACATGGTCAGCCCTATGTTTCACATCAGCCTTTAACACATGGACAGCTCTATGTTTGACATCAATCTTTAACACATGGTCAGTCCTATGTTTGACATCAATCTTTAACACTTGGTCAGCCCTGTATTTTACATCAGTCTTTAACACATGGACAGCTCTATGTTCGACATCAATCTTTAACACATGGACAGCCCTATGTTTGACATCAATCTTTAACAAAGGAAAGCTCTATGTTTGACATCAATCTTTAACACATGGTCATCACTAAGTTTTTCATCAATCCTTAACACATGGTCAGCCCGATGTTTGACATCAATCTTTAACAACGGAAAGCTCTATGTTTGACATCAATCTTTAACACATGGACTGCTCTGTATTTGACATCAATCTTTAACACATGGTCAGCCGGCTGCTTGACATCAGTCTTGAACACATGGTCAGCTCTATGTTTAACATCAATCTTTAACACATGGAGAGCCCTATGTTTGACATCAGTCTTTAACACATGGTTAGCACTATGTTTGACATAAAACTTTAACACATGGTCAGCTCTATGTTTGACATCAAACTTTAACACGTGGTCAGCTCTATGTTTGACATCGATCTTTAACACATGGTCAGCTCTATGTTTGATATGAGTCCTTAACACATGGTCAGCCCTATGCTTGACATCTATTTTGAACAAATGGACATCACTATGTTTTACATCAATCTTTAAAACATGGTCAGCTCTATGTTTGCCATCAATTTTCAACACATAGTCAGCTCTATGCTTGACATCAGTCTTGAACACATGGACAGCCCTATGTTTGACATCAGTCTTTAACACATTGACAGCCCTATGTTTGACATCAGTCTTTAACACATGGTCAGCTCTATGTTTGACATAAAACTTTAACACATGGTCAGCTCTATGTTTGACATCAAACTTTAACACATGGTCAGCCCTATGTTTGACATCAATCTTTAACACATGGACAGCTCAGTTTGACATCAGTTTTAACACATGGTCCGCCCTATGTTTGACATCAACCTTTAACACATTGTCAGCTCTATGTTTGACATCAATCTTTATCACGTGGACAGCCCTATGTTTGACATCAACCTTTAACAGATGGTTAGCTCTACGTTTGACATCCACCTTTAACACGTGGTCAGCCTTATGTTCGACATCAATCTTTAACACATGGTCAGCTCTGTGTTTGACATCAGCCTTTAACACATGGTCAGCCCTATGTTTCACATCAGCCTTTAACACATGGACACCTCTATGTTTGACATCAATCTTTAATGCATGGCCAGCCCTATGTTTCACATCAGCCTTTAACACATGATCAGCTCGATGATTGATATCAATCTTTAACACATTGACAGCTCTATGATTGACATCAATCTTTAACACATGTTCAGCTCTATGTTTGCCATCAGTCTTTAACACATGGTCAGCCCTATGTTTGACATCAATCATTAACACATGGTAAGCCCTATGTTTGACATCAATCTTTAACACATGGACAGCTCTATGTTTGACATCAGTGTTTAACACAGGGACAGCTCTATGTTTGACATCAGCATTTAAGACATGGACAGCTCGATGTTTGCCATCAGTCTTTAACACATGGTCAGCCCGATATTTAACATCAATCTTTAACACATGGTCAGCTCTATGTTTGACATCAATCTTTAACACATGGTCAGCTCTAAGTTTGATATCAACATTTAACACATGGTCAGCTCTATGTTTGACATCAATTTTTAACACATGGACAGCTCAGTTTGACATCAGTTTTAACACATGGTCAGCCCTATGTTTGACATCAACCTTTAACACATTGTCAGCTCTATGTTTGACATCAGCCTTTAACACATGGTCAGCCCTATGTTTCACATCAGCCTTTAACACATGGACAGCTCTATGTTTGACATCAATCTTTAACACATGGTCAGCTCGATGATTGATATCAATCTTTAACACATTGACAGCTCTATGATTGACATCAATCTTTAACACATGTTCAGCTCTATGTTTGCCATCAGTCTTTAACACATGGTCAGCCCTATGTTTGACATCAATCTTTAACACATGGTCAGCCCTATGTTTGACATCAATCTTTAACACATGGTCAGCCCGATGTTTGACATCTGTCTTTAATAGATGGACAGCCCTATGTTTGACATCAATCTTTAATACATGGACAGCTCTGTGCTTGACATCAATCTTTAACACATGGTCAGCTCTATGTTTGACTTCGGTCTTTAACCCATGGTCTGCCCAATGTTTAACATCAGTCTTTAACACATGGTCAGCTCTATGTTTGACATCAGTGTTTAACACATGGACAGCTCTATGTTTGTCATCAGTCTTTAACACATGGTCAGCTCTATGTTTGACATCAGTCGTTAATGCATGGCCAGCCCTATGTTTGACATCAATCTTTAACACATGGTCAGCCCGATGTTTGACATCTGTCTTTAATAGATGGTCAGCCCTATGTTTGACATCAATCTTAAACAAAGGAAAGCCCTATGTTTGACATCAGTCTTTAACACATGGACAGCTCTGTGCTTGACATCAATCTTTAACGCTTGGTCAGCCCTATGTTTTACATCAGTCTTTAACCCATGGTCAGCCCTATGTTTGACATCACCCTTTAACACAGGGTCAGCTCTATGTTTGACATCAATCTTAAACAAAGGAAAGCCCTATGTTTGACATCAGTCTTTAACACCTGGACTGCTCTGCATTTGACATCAATCATTAACACATGATCAGCCCTATGTTTGACATCGGTCTTTAACACATGGACAGCTCTATGTTAGACATCAGTTTTTAACACAGGGACAGCTATATGTTTGACCTCAATCTTAACACTTGGTCAGCCCTATGTTTGACATCGGTCTTTAACACATGGACAGCTCTATGTTAGACATCAGTTTTTAACACAGGGACAGCTATATGTTTGACCTCAATCTTAACGCTTGGTCAGCCCTATGTTTTACATCAGTCTTTAACACATGGACAGCTCTATGTTTGACATCACCCATTAACACAGGGTCAGCTCTATGTTTGACATCAATCTTAAACAAAGGAAAGCCCAATGTTTGACATCAGTCTTTAACACCTGCACTGCTCTGTATTTGACATCAATCATTAACATTTGGTCAGCCCTATGTTTGACATCGGTCTTTAACCCATGGTCAGCCCAATGCTTGACATCAGTCTTTAACACATGGACAGCTCTATGTTTGACATCAATCTTTAATGCATGGCCAGCCCTATGTTTGACATCAATCTTTAACACATGGTCAGCCCTATGTTTAACATAAATCTTTAACACATGGTCATCTCTATGTTTGACATCAATCTTTAATACATGGTCAGCCCGATGTTTGACGTCTGTCTTTAACAGTTGGACAGCCCTATGTTTGACATCAATCTTAAACAAAGGAAAGCCCTATGTTTGACATCAGTCTTTAACCCATGGTCAGCCCAATGTTTGACATCAATCTTTAACACTTGGTCAGCTCTATGTTTGACATCACCCTTTAACACAGGGTCAGCTCTATGTTTGACATCAATCTTAAACAAAGGAAAGCCCTGTGTTTGACATCAGTCTTTAACACCTGGACTGCTCTGCATTTGACATCAATTGTTAACACATGGTCAGCTCTATGTTTGACATCAATCTTAACACTTGGTCAGCCCTATGTTTGACATCGGTCTTTAACCCATGGTCAGCCCAATGCTTGACATCAGTCTTTAACACATGGACAGCTCTATGTTTGACATCTGTTTTTAACACAGGGACAGCTATATGTTTGACATCAGCATTTAAGACATGGACAGCTCTATGTTCGAAATCAATCTTTAACACAGGGAGCTCTATGTTTGACATCAAACTTCAACACATGGACAGCTCTATGTTCAACCTCAATCTTAACACTTGGTCAGCCCTATGTTTGACATCAATCTTTAACACATGGACAGCTCTATGTTACACATCAATCTTTAACACATGATCAGCCCTATGTTTGACATCAATCTTTAACGCTTGGTCAGCCCTATGTTTCACATCAGTCTTTAACACATGGACAGCTTTATGTTTGACATCACCCTTTAACACAGGGTCAGCTCTATGTTTGACATCAATCTTAAACAAAGGAAAGCCCTATGTTTGACATCAGTCTTTGACACCTGCATTGCTCTGTATTTGACATCAACCATTAACACATGGTCAGCTCTATGTTTGACATCGATCTTTAACACATGGTCAGCTCTATGTTTGATATCAGTTTTTAACACATGGTCAGCCCTATGTTTCACATCAGCCTTTAACACATGGACAGCTCTATGTTTGACATCAATCTTTAACACATTTTCAGCCTTATGCTTGACATCAGTCTTGAACACATGGTCAGCCCCATGTTTGACATCAATCTTTATCACATGGACACCTCTATGTTTGACATCAATCTTTAACACATGGACAGCCCTATGTTTGACATCAATCTTTAACACATGGTCAGCCCTGTGTTGGACATCCATCTTTAACACATGGTCAGCCCCATGTTTGACATCAATCTTTATCACATGGACACCTCTATGTTTGACATCAATCTTTAACACGTGGTCAGCTCTATGTTTGACATCAATCTTTAACACATGGTCAGCCCTATGTTTGACATCAATCTTTAACACATGGTCAGCTCTATGTTTGACGTCAATCTTTAACACATGGTCAGCCCTATGTTTGACATCAGTCTTTAGCACATGGTCAGCCCTATGTTTTACATCACTCTTTGACACATGGTCAGCCCTATGTTTTACATCACTCTTTGACACACTGTCACCCCTATGTTTGACATCAATCTTTAGCACATGTTCAGCCCTATGTTTGACATCAATCTTTAACACATGGTCTGCTCTATGTTTGACATGTGTCTTTAACACATGATCAGCCCAATGTTTGGTATCAGTTTTTAACACATGGATAGCCCTATGTTTGACATCAAACTTTTACACATGGACAGCTCAATCTTCGACATCAATCTTTAACACATGCACAGCTCTATATTCGAAAATTATCTTTATCACATGGTCAGCACTGTGTTTGACCTCAGTTTTTAACACATGGACAGCCCTATGGTTGACATCAGTCTTCAAGACACGGTCAGCTCTCCGTTTGACATCAATCTTTAACAAATGATCATCACTCTGTTTGACATCAATCTTTTACACATTGTCAGCCCTATGTTTGACAGCAGTCTTCAACATATGGTCAGACCCATGTTTGACATCAATCTTTAACACGTGGTCAGCCCTATGTTTTACATCAATCTTTAAAAAATGGTCATCACTATGTTTGACATCAATCTTTAACACATCATCAAACATAAGTTTTACATCAATCTTTAACACAAGGACAACTCTATGTTTGACATCAATCTTTAACACATATTCAGCCCGATGTTTAATATCAATCTTTAACACATGGTCAGCTCTATGTTTGACATCAATTTTTAACACATGGCCAGCTTGATGTTTGACATTAATTTTTAACACATGTTCAGCCCTATGTTTGACATCAATCTTGGACACATGGTCAGCTCTATGTTTGACATCAGTCTTTAACAAATGGTCATCACTAAGTTTTTTATCAATCTTTAACACATGGTCAGCCGTATGTTTGACATCAATCTTTAACACATGGACAGTCCTATGTTTGACATCAAACTATAACACATGGTCAGCCCGATGTTTGACATCAATCTTTAACACATGGTCAGCTCTATGTTTGACATCAATCTTAAACACATGGTCAGCCATATGTTTGACATCAGTTTTTAACACATGGTCACCTCTATGTTTGACATCAATCTTTAACAAATGGTCATCACTAAGGTTTTTATCAATTTTTAACACAAGGTCAGCCGTATGTTTGACATCAATCTTTAACACATGGACAGCCCTATGTTTGACATCAATCTTTAACACATGGTCAGCCCGATGTTTGACATCAGTCTTTAACGCATGGTCAGCACTATGTTTGACATCAATCTTTAACACATGGTCAGCCCTATGTTTGACATCAATCTTTAGCACATGGTCAGCCCTATGTTTGACATCAATCTTTAACACATGGTCAGCTCTATAGAACATAGAACATAGAAAAATACAGCGCAGTACAGGCCCTTCGGCCCTCGATGTTGCGCTGACCGAAGCCTACCTAACCTACACTAGCCCTATGACCTCCATATTCTTATCCAATGACCGCTTAAATGACCATAAAGAGTGAGAGTCCACCACTGCTCCTGGCAGGGCATTCCATGAAACCCGCTGAGTAAAGAATCTACCCCTAATATCTGTCCTATACCAACCTCCCCTTAATTTAAAGCTGTGTCCCCTAGTAACACCTGACTCCATTAGCAGAAAAAGGTTCTCACTGTCAACCCTATCTAAACCCCTAATCATCTTGTACACCTCTATCAAATCTCCCCTAATCCTTCTTTTCTCCCATGAGAACAGCCCCAAGTGCCTCAGCCTTTCCTCATACGATCTTCCTACCATGCCAGGCAACATCCTGGTAAACCTCCTCTGCACCCGTTCCAGTGCCTCACCATCCTTCCTATAGTATGGCGACCAAAACTGCACACAATACTCCAGATGCGGCCACACCAGAGTCTTATACAACTGCAACATGACCTCAGGACTCTGGAACTCAATTCCTCTACCAATAAAGCCCAGTACGCCATATGCCTTCTTCACAGCACTATTTACCTGGGTGGCAACTTTCAGAGATCTGTGTACATGGACACCAAGATCCCTCTACTCATCCACACTACCAAGTAGCCTACCATTAGCCCAGTAATCCATCTTCTTGTTACTCTTACCAAAGTGAATCACTTCACACTTAGCTACATTGAACTCCATTTGCCACCTTTCTGCCCAGCTCTGCAACTTATCTATATCCCACTGTAACCTGCCACATCCTTCTTCGCTGTCCACAACTCCACCGACTTTCATATCATCCACAAACTTGCTCATCCAGCCTTCAATCCCCTCCTCCAGATCATTTATAAAAAATGACAAACAGCAATGGTCCCAAAACAGATCCTTGTGGAACACAGCTAGTAACTGCACTCCAAGATGAACCTTTACCATCAACTTCCTCCCCCCTCTCTCCTTCCAGCCAGCCAATTCCTAATCCAAACCTCTAATGCACCCTCAATGCCATACCTCCGTATTTTTTGCAGTAGCCTACCATGGGGTACCTTATCGAACGCCTTGCTAAAATCCACATATAAACCACATCTACTGCTTTACCCTCGTCCACTTCCTTGGTCACCTTCTCAAAGAACTCAATAAGGTTAGTGAGGCACGACCTGCCCTTCACAAAACCATGCTGACTATCCTTGATCACATTATTCCTATCCAGATGTTCATAAATCCTATCCCTTACAATTCTCTCGAAGAATTTGCCCACAACAGAAGTGAGACTCACTGTTTGACATCAGTCTTTAGCACTTGGACAGCCCTATGTTTGACATCATTCTTTAACACGTGGACATCCCTATGTTTGACATCAAACTTTAACCCAAGGCCAGCCCGATGTTTGACATCAAACTTTAACACATGGTCAGCTCTATGTTTGACATCAATCTTTAACACATGGTCAGCCCTATGTTTGACATCAGTCTTTTACACATAGACAGCCCCGTCTTTGACATCAGTCTTTAACACATGGACAGCTCTATGTTTGACATCAATCTTTCACACATAGACAGCCCTGTGTTTGACAACAGTCTTTAACACATGGTCAGCCCTATCTTTGACATCAATCCTTAACACACAGACAGCCTTATGTTTGACATCAACCTTTAACACAGGGTCAGCTCTATGTTTGACATCAATCAATAACACATGGACAGCCCTATGTTTGACATCAGTCTTTAACACATGGACAGCTCTATATTTGACATCAAGCATTAACACTTGGACAACCCTTTGTATGACATCAATCTTTAACACATGGACAGCTCTATGTTTGACATCAGTCTTTAACACATGGTCAGCACGATGTTTGACATCAATTTTTAACACATGTTCAGCCCGATGTTTGACATCAATCTTTAACAAATGGTCATCACTAAGTATTACATCAATCTTTAACACATGGTCAGCTCTATGTTTTACATCAATCTTTAACACAGGGTCAGCGCTATGTTTGACATCAGTCTTTAACACATGGTCAGCCCGATGTTTGACATCAGTCTTTAACACATGGTCAGCCCTATGTATGACATCAATCTTTAACACATTGACAACTCTAAGTTTGACATCAGTCTTGAACACATGGTCAGCTATATGATTGACATCAGTTTTTACCACATGGACAGCTCTATGTTTGACATCAATCTTTAACACATGGTCAGCCCAATGTTTGACATCAATCTGTAACCCCTGGCCAGCCCTATGTTTGACATCAATCTTTATCACAGGGTCAGCTCTATGTATGACATCAATCTTTAACAAAGGAAAGCTCTATGTTTGACATCAGTCTTGAACACATGGACATCCCTATGTATGATATCAATCTTTAACACATGGACAGCCCTATGTTTAACATCAATCTTTTACACATGGTCAGCTCTATGTTTGACATCAGTCTTTAACACATGGTCAGACCTATGTTTGACATCAATCTTTATCACATGGTCAGCCCTATGTTTGACATCAATCTTGAACACATGGTCTGCTCTATGTTTGACATCAATCTTTAACAGATGGTCAGCCCTATGTTTGACATCAGTCTTTAACAAATGGTCATCACTATGTTTGACATCAATCTTTAACACATAGCCAGCCCTATGTTTGACATCAATCTTTAATACATGGTCAGCCCTATGTTTGACATCAATCTTTAACACATGGTTAGCCCTATGTTTGACATCAATCTTTAACAAAATGGTCAGCCCTATGTTTGATATCAGTCTTGAACACATGGTCAGCCCTATGTTTTACGTCAATCTTTAACACATCGTCAGCCCTATGTATGACATCAATGTTTAACACATGGACAGCCGTTTGTTTGACATCAATCTTTAACACATGGACAGCCCTATTTTTGACAACAACCTTAAACAAATGGTCTGCACTATGTTTGACATCAGTCTTGAACACATGGTCTGCACTATGTTTGACATCAATCTTTAACACATGGTCATCCCTGTGTTTGACATCAATCTTTAACACATGGTCAGCCCAATGTTTGACATCAATTTTTAACTCAGGGTCAGCCCTATGTTTGACATCAATTTTTAACACATGGTCAGCCCAATGTTTGACATCAGTCTTTAACACATGGACATCCTTATGTTGGACATCAATCTTTACACATGGTCACCTCTTGGTTTGACATCAATCTTGAACACATGGTCAGCCCAATGCTTGACATCAATCTTTATCACATGGACAGCTGTATGTTTGACATCAGTCTTTAACACATGGTCAACCCTATGTTTGACATCAGTCTTTAACTCATGGTCAACCCTATGTTTGACATCAGTCTTTAACACATGGTCAGCTCTATGTTTTACATCAATCTTTAACACATGGACAACCCTATGTTTGACATCAATCGTTAACACATGGTCAGCTCTATGTTTTACATCAATCTTTAACACAGGGTCAGCACTATGTTTGACATCAGTCTTTAACACATGGTCAGCCCGATGTTTGACATCAGTCTTTAACACATGGCCAGCCCTATGTATGACATCAATCTTTAACACATTGACAACTCAAAGTTTGACATCAGTCTTGAACACATGGTCAGCCATATGATTGACATCAGTTTTTACCACATGGACAGCTCTATGTTTGACATCAATCTTTAACAGATGGACAGCTCTATGTTTGACATCAATCATTAACTCATGGTCATCCCTATGTTGGACATCAGTCTTTAACAAATGGTCAGCCCAATGTTTGACATCAGTCTTGAACACATAGAACATAGAACATAGAAGGATACAGCGCAGTACAGGCCCTTCGGCCCTCGATGTTGCGCCGACCGAATCCTACCTAACCTATACTAGCCCAATAACTTCCAAATGCCTATCCAATGCCCGCTTAAATGACCATAAAGAAGGAGAGTTCACCACTGATACGGGCAGGGCATTCCATGAACTCACAACCCGCTGTGTGAAGAATCTACCCCTAACATCTGTCCTATACCTACCACCCCTTAATTTAAAGCTATGTCCCCTAGTAACATGGACATCCCTATGCATGATATCAATCTTCAACACATGGACAGCCCTATGTTTGACATCAATCTTTTACACATGGTCAGCTCTATGTTTGACATCAGTCTTTATCACATGGACAGCTCTATGTTTGACATCAGTCTTTAACACATGGTCAACCCTATGTTTGACATCAATCTTTAACACATGTTCAGCCCTATGTTTGACATCAATCTTTAACAAATGGTCATCACTAAGTTTTACATCAATCTTTAACACATGGTCAGCTCTATGTTTTACATCAATCTTTCACACAGGGTCAGCACTATGTTTGACATCAGTGTTTAACACATGGTCAGCCCGATGTTTGACATCAGTCTTTAACACATGGCCAGCCCTATGTATGACATCAATCTTTAACACGTTGACAACTCTAAGTTTGACATCAGTCTTGGACACATGGTCTGCCATATGATTGACATCAGTTTGTACCACTTGGACAGCTCTATGTTTGACATCAATCTTTAACACAGGGTCAGGTCGATGTTTGACATCAATCTTTAACATATGGACAGCTCTATGTTTGACATCAGTCTTTAACACATGGACAGCTCTATATTTGACATCAAGCATTAACACTTGGACAACCCTATGTTTGACATCAATCTTTAACACATGGTCAGCACGATGTTTGACATCAATTTTTAACACATGTTCAGCCCGATGTTTGACATCAATCTTTAACAAATGGTCATCACTAAGTATTACATCAATCTTTAACACATGGTCAGCTCTATGTTTTACATCAATCTATAACACAGGGTCAGCGCTATGTTTGACATCAATCTTTAACACATGGTCAGCCCGATGTTTGACATCAGTCTTTAACACATGGTCAGCCCTATGTATGACATCAATCTTTAACACATTGACAACTCTAAGTTTGACATCAGTCTTGAACACATGGTCAGCCATATGATTGACATCAGTTTTTACCACATGGACAGCTCTATGTTTGACATCAATCTTTAACACAGGGTCAAGTCGATGTTTGACATCAATCTTTAACACATGGACAGCTCTATGTTTGACATCAATCATTAACTCATGGTCAGCCCTATGTTGGACATCAATCTTTAACACATGGTCAGCTCTATGGTTGACATCAATCTTTAACAGATGGTCAGCTCTATGTTTGACATCAGTCTTTAACAAATGGTCATCACTATGTTTGACATCAATCTTTAACACATAGCCAGCCCTATGTTTGACATCAATCTTTAATACATGGTCAGCCCTATGTTTGACATCAATCTTTAACACATGGACAGCCCTATGTTTTACATCAATCTTTAACACATGGTTAGCCCTATGATTGACATCAATCTTTAACAAAATGGTCAGCCCTATGTTTGATATCAGTCTTGAACACATGGTCAGCCCTTATGTTTGACATCAATCTTTAACACATGGACAGCCCTATGTTTTACGTCAATCTTTAACACATGGTCAGCCCTATGTATGACATCAATGTTTAACACATGGACAGCCGTTTGTTTGACATCAATCTTTAACACATGGACAGCCCTATTTTTGACATCAATCTTTAACTCAGGGTCAGCCCTATGTTTAACATCAATCTTTAACACATGGTCAGCCCTATGTTTAACATCAATCTTTAACACATGGTCAGCCCTATGTTTGGCATCAATCTTTAACACATGGTCTGCCCTATGTTTGACATCAATTTTTAACACATGGTCAGCCCTATGTTTGACATCAATTTTTAACACATGGTCAGCCCAATGTTTGACATCAGTCTTTAACACATGGGCAGCTCTGTGTTTGACATCAATCTTTAACACATGGACATCCTTATGTTGGACATCAATCTTTACACATGGTCACCTCTTGGTTTGACATCAATCTTGAACACATGGTCAGCCCAATGTTTGACATCAATCTTTATCACATGGACAGCTGTATGTTTGACATCAGTCTTTAACTCATGGTCAACCCTATGTTTGACATCAGTCTTTAACTCATGGTCAACCCTATGTTTGACATCAGTCTTTAACACATGGACAACCCTATGTTTGACATCAATCTTTAACACATGGTCAGCTCTATGTTTTACATCAATCTTTAACACAGGGTCAGCACTATGTTTGACATCAGTGTTTAATACATGGTCAGCCCGATGTTTGACATCAGTCTTTAACACATGGCCAGCCCTATGTATGACATCAATCTTTAACACGTTGACAACTCTAAGTTTGACATCAGTCTTGGACACATGGTCTGCCATATGATTGACATCAGTTTTTACCACATGGACAGCTCTATGTTTGTCATCAATCTTTAACACAGGGTCAGGTCGATGTTTGACATCAATCTTTAACATATGGACAGCTCTATGTTTGACATTAATCATTAACTCATGGTCAGCCCTATGTTGGACATCAGTCTTTAACACATGGACATCCCTATGTTTGACATCAAACTTTAACACATGGCCAGCCCTATGTTTGACATCAATCTGTAACCCATGGCCAGCCCTGTGTTTGACATCAATCTTTATCACAGGGTCAGCTCTATGTTTGACATCAATCTTTAACAAAGGAAAGCTCTATGTTTGAGATCAGTCTTTAACAAATGGTCAGCCCAATGTTTGACATCAATCTTTATCACATGGTCAGCCCTATGTTTGACATCAATCTTTAACACATGGTCAGCCCTATGTTTGACATCAGTCTTTAACAAATGGTCATCACTATGTTTGACATCAGTCTTTAACAAATGGTCATCACTATGTTTGACATCAATCTTTAACACATGGCCAGCCCTATGTTTGACATCAATCTTTAACACATGGACAGCCCTATGTTTTACATCAATCTTTAACACATGGTCAACCCTATGTTTGACATCAGTCTTTAACACATGGTCAGCTCTGTGTTTGACATCAATCTTTAACACATGGACATCCTTATGTTGGACATCAATCTTTACACATGGTCAGCTCTTTGTTTGACATCAATCTTTCACACATGTTCAGCCCTACGTTTGACATCAATTTTTAAGACATGGACAGCTCTATGTTTGACATCAGTCTTTAACACATGGTCAACCCTATGTTTGACATCAGTCTTTAACACATGGTCAACCCTATGTTTGACATCAATCTTTAACACATGGTCAACCCTATGTTTGACATCAGTCTTCAACACATGGACAGCCCGATGGTTGACATCAGTCCTGAAGACATCGTCAGCCCTATGTTTGACATCAAACTTTTACACATGGACAGCGCTATGTTTGACATCAATCTGTAACCCATGGCCAGCACTATGTTTGACATCAATCTTTATCACAGGGTCAGCTCTATGTTTGACATCAATCTTTAACAAAGGAAAGCTCTATGCTTGACATCAGTCTTTAACAAATGGTCAGCCCAATGTTTGACATCAGTCTTGAACACATGGACATTCCTATGTATGATATCAATCTTTAACACATGGTCAGCCCAATGTTTGACATCAATCTTTTACACATGGTCAGCTCTATGTTTGACATCAGTCTTTAACACATGGTCAGACCTATGTTTGACATCAATCTGTATCATATGGTCAGCTCTGTGTTTGACATCAATCTTTAACACATGGACAGCTCTATGTTTGACATCAGTCTTTAACACATGGTCAACCCTATGTTTGATATCAGTCTTCAACACATGCACAGCCCAATGGTTGACATCAGTCCTCAAGACATCGTCAGCCCTATGTTTGACATCAATCTTTTACACATGGACAGCGCTATGTTTGACATCAATCTTTAACAAATGGACAGCTCTATGTTTGACATCAATCAATAACACTTGGACAACCCTATGTTTGACATCAATCTTTAACACATGGTCAGTTCTATGTTTTACATCAATCTTTAACACATGGTCAGCCCGATGTTTGACATCAATCTTTAATACATGGTCAGCCCTATGTTTGACATCAATCTTTAACACATGGACAGCCCTATTTTTGACAACAACCTTTAACACATGGTCTGCACTATGTTTGACATCAGTCTTGAACACATGGTCATCCCTATGTCTGACATCAATCTTTAACACATGGTCAGCCCTATGTTTGGCATCAATCTTTAACACACGGTCTGCCCTATGTTTGACATCAATCTTTAACACATGGTCAGCACTATTTTTGACATCAGTCTTTAACACATTGTCAGCCCTATGTTTGACATCAGTCTATAACACATGGTCAGCCCTATGTTTGACATCAGTCTATAACACATGGTCAGCTCTGTGTTTGACATCAATCTTTAACACAGGGTCAGCCCTATGTTTGACATCAGTCTATAACACATGGTCAGCTCTGTGTTTGACATCAATCTTTAACACATGGACATCCTGATGTTGGACATCAATCTTTACACATGGTCAGCTCTTTGTTTGACATCAATCTTTAACACATGGTCAGCCCAATGTTTGACATCAGTCTTTAACACATGGTCAGCCCTATGTTTGACATCAGTCTATAACACATGGTCAGCTCTGTGTTTGACATCAATCTTTAACACATGGTCAGCCCAATGTTTGACATCAATCTTTAACACATGGTCAGCCCTATGTTTGACATCAATCTTTAACACATGGTCAGCCCAATGTTTGACATCAGTCTTTAACACATGGTCAGCTCTGTGTTTGACATCAATCTTTAACACATGGACATCCTGATGTTGGACATCAATCTTTACACATGGTCAGCTCTTTGTTTGACATCAATCTTTAACACATGGTCAGCCCAATGTTTGACATCAGTCTTTAACACATGGTCAGCCCTATGTTTGACATCAGTCTATAACACATGGTCAGCTCTGTGTTTGACATCAATCTTTAACACATGGTCAGCCCAATGTTTGACATCAATCTTTAACACATGGTCAGCCCTATGTTTGACATCAATCTTTAACACATGGTCAGCCCAATGGTTGACATCAGTCTTCAACACATGGTCAGCTCTGTGTTTGACATCAATCTTTAACACATGGACATCCTGATGTTGGACATCAATCTTTACACATGGTCAGCTCTTTGTTTGACATCAATCTTTCACACATATGCAGCCCTACGTTTGACATCAATGTTTAAGACATGGACAGTTCTATGTTTGACATCAGTCTTTAACACATGGTCAACCCTATGTTTGACATCAGTCTTTAACACATGGTCAACCCTATGTTTGACATCAGTCTTCAACACATGGACAGCCCGATGGTTGACATCAGTCCTGAAGACATCGTCAGCCCTATGTTTGACATCAAACTTTTACACATGGACAGCGCTATGTTTGACATCAATCTGTAACCCATGGCCAGCCCTATGTTTGACATCAATCTTTATCACAGGGTCAGCTCTATGTTTGACATCAATCTTTAACAAAGGAAAGCTCTATGCTTGACATCAGTCTTTAATAAATGGTCAGCCCAATGTTTGACATCAGTCTTGAACACATGGACATCCCTATGTATGATATCAATCTTTAACACATGGTCAGCCCTATGTTTGACATCAATCTTTTACACATGGTCAGCTCTATGTTTGACATCAGTCTTTAACACATGGTCAGACCTATGTTTGACATCAATCTTTATCATATGGTCAGCTCTGTGTTTGACATCAATCTTTAACACATGGACAGCTCTATGTTTGACATCAGTCTTTAACACATGGTCAACCCTATGTTTGATATCAGTCTTCAACACATGCACAGCCCGATGGTTGACATCAGTCCTCAAGACATCGTCAGCCCTATGTTTGACATCAATCTTTTACACATGGACAGCGCTATGTTTGACATCAATCTTTAACAAATGGACAACCCTATGTTTGACATCAATCTTTAACACATGGTCAGCTCTATGTTTTACATCAATCTTTAACACATGGTCAGCCCGATGTTTGACATCAATTTTTAATACATGGTCAGCCCTATGTTTGACATCAATCTTTAACACATGGACAGCCCTATTTTTGACAACAACCTTTAACACATGGTCTGCACTATGTTTGACATCAGTCTTGAACACATGGTCATCCCTATGTCTGACATCAATCTTTAACTCAGGGTCAGCCCTATGTTTGGCATCAATCTTTAACACACGGTCTGCCTTATGTTTGACATCAATCTTTAACACATGGTCAGCACTATTTTTGACATCAGTCTTTAACACATTGTCAGCCCTATGTTTGACATCAGTCTATAACACATGGTCAGCCCTATGTTTGACATCAGTCTATAACACATGGTCAGCTCTGTGTTTGACATCAATCTTTAACACATGGTCAGCCCAATGTTTGACATCAGTCTTTAACACAGGGTCAGCCCTATGTTTGACATCAGTCTATAACACATGGTCAGCTCTGTGTTTGACATCAATCTTTAACACATGGACATCCTGATGTTGGACATCAATCTTTACACATGGTCAGCTCTTTGTTTGACATCAATCTTTAACACATGGTCAGCCCAATGTTTGACATCAGTCTTTAACACATGGTCAGCCCTATGTTTGACATCAGTCTATAACACATGGTCAGCTCTGTGTTTGACATCAATCTTTAACACATGGTCAGCCCAATGTTTGACATCAGTCTTTAACACATGGTCAGCCCTATGTTTGACATCAGTCTATAACACATGGTCAGCTCTGTGTTTGACATCAATCTTTAACACATGGACATCCTGATGTTGGACATCAATCTTTACACATGGTCAGCTCTTTGTTTGACATCAATCTTTAACACATGGTCAGCCCAATGTTTGACATCAATCTTTATCACATGGACAGCTCTATGTTTGACATCAATCTTTATCACATGGTCAACCCTATGTTTGACATCAGTCTTTAACACATGGTCAACCCTATGTTTGACATCAATCTTTAACACATGGTCAACCCTATTTTTGACATCAGTCTTCAACACATGGACAGCCCGATGGTTGACATCAGTCCTGAAGACATCGTCAGCCCTATGTTTGACATCAAACTTTTACACATGGACAGCGCTATGTTTGACATCAATCTGTAACCCATGGCCAGCCCTATGTTTGACATCAATCTTTATCACAGGGTCAGCTCTATGTTTGACATCAATCTTTAACAAAGGAAAGCTCTATGTTTGACATCAGTCTTTAACAAATGATCAGCCCAATGTTTGACATCAGTCTTGAACACATGGACATCCCTATGCATGATATCAATCTTTAACACATGGACAGCCCTATGTTTTACATCAATCTTTTACACATGGTCAGCTCAATGATTGACATCAGTCTTTAACACATGGTCAGACCTATGTTTGACATCAGTCTTTAACACATGGTCAACCCTATGTTTGACCTCAGTCTTCAACAAATGGACAGCCCGATGGTTGACATCAGTCCTCAAGACATCGTCAGCCCTATGTTTGACATCAACCTTTTACACATGGACAGCGCTATGTTTGACATCAATCTTTAACAAATGGACAGCTCTATGTTTGACATCAATCAATAACACTTGGACAACCCTATGTTTGACATCAATCTTTAACACATGGTCAGCTCTATGTTTGACATCAGTCTTTAACACATGGCCAGCACGATGTTTGACATCAATTTTTAACACATCTTCAGCCTATGTTTGACATCAATCTTTAACAAATCGTCATCACTAAGTTTTACATCAATCTTTAACACATGGTCAGCCCTATGTTTGACATCAGTCTTTAACATATGGTCAGCCCGATGTTTGACATCAATCTTTAACACATGGACAGCCGTTTGTTTGACATCAATCTTTTACACATGGTCAGCTCTATGTTTGACATGAATCTTTAACACATGGTCAGACCTATGTTTGACATCAATCTTTATCACATGGTCAGCCCTATGTTTGACATCAATCTTTAACACATGGTCAGCTCTATGTTTGACATCAATCTTTAACACATGGTCAGACCTATGTTTGACATCAATCTTTATCACATGGTCAGCCCTATGTTTGACATCAGTCTTTAACAAATGGTCATCACTATGTTTGACATCAGTCTTTAACAAATGGTCATCACTATGTTTGACATCAATCTTTAACACATGGCCAGCCCTATGTTTGACATCAGTCTTTAACACATGGACAGTCCTAAGTTTTACGTCAATCTTTAAATGGACAGCCCGATGGTTGACATCAGTCCTCAAGACATCGTCAGCCCTATGTTTGACATCAATCTTTAACACATGGTCAGCCCTATGTATGACATCAATCTTTAACACATGGACAGCCGTTTGTTTGACATCAATCTCTAACACATGGACAGCCCTATTTTTGACAACAACCTTTAACACATGGTCTGCACTATGTTTGACATCAGTCTTGAACACATGGTCATCCCTATGTCTGACATCAATCTTTAACTCAGGGTCAGCCCTATGGTTAACATCAATCTTTAACACATGGTCAGCCCTATGTTTGGCATCAATCTTTAACACACGGTCTGCCCTATGTTTGACATCAATCTTTAACACATGGTCAGCTCTATTTTTGACATCAGTCTTTAACACATTGTCAGCCCTATGTTTGACATCAGTCTTTAACAAAGGAAAGCTCTATGTTTGACATCTGTCATTAACACGTGGACAGCCCGATGTTTGACATCAATCTTTTACACATGGTCAGCTCTATGTTTGACATCAGTCTTTAACACATGGTCAGCCCTATCTTTGACATCAGTCTTTAACACATGGACGCCTCTATGTTTGACATCAATTTTTAAGACATGGTCAGCTCATTGTTTGACATCAGTCTTTAACAGATGGACAGCCCTATATTTGACATTAATGATTAAGACATCGTCAGCTCTATGTTTGACATCAATTTTTAACACATGGCCAGCTCGATGTTTGACATCATTTTTAACACATAGAACATAGAACATAGAAAGATACAGCGCAGTACAGGCCCTTCTGCCCTCGATGTTGCGCCGACCGTATCCTACCTAACCTACACTAGCCCAATAACTTCCAAATGCCTATCCAATGCCCGCTTAAATGACCATAAAGAAGGAGAGTTCACCACTGCTACTGGCAGGGCATTCCATGAACTCACAACCCGCTGTGTAAAGAATCTACCCCTAACATCTGTCCTATACCTACCACCCCTTAATTTAAAGCTGTGTCCCTTAGTAACACCTGACTCCATTAGCGGTAAAAGGTTCTCAGTGTCGACCCTATCTAAACCCCTAATCATCTTGTACACCTCTATCAAATCTCCCCTAAACCTTCTCTTCTCCAATGAGAACAGCCCCAAGTGCCTCAGCCTTTCCTCATAAGATTTTCCTACCATTCCAGGCAACATCCTGGTAAACCTCCTCTGCACTCGTTCCAATGCCTCCACATCCTTCCTATAGTATGGCGACCAAAACTGCACACAGTACTCCAGATGAGGCCGCACCACAGTCTTATACAGTTGCAACATGACCTCAGGACTCCGGAACTCAATTCCTCTACCAATAAAGCCCAGTACACCATATGCCTTCCTCACAGCACTATTTACCTGGGTGGCAACTTTCAGAGATCTGTGTACATGGACACCAAAATCCCTCTGCTCATCCACACTACCAAGTAGCCTACCATTAGCCCAGTAATCCATCTACTTGTTACTCCTGAACTCCATGTTCATCCCTATGTTTGACATCAATCTTTAACAAATGATCAGCCCGATGTTTGACGTCAATCTTTAACACATGGACAGCTCTATATTTGACATCAATCATTAACACATGGACAACCCTATGTTTGACATCAATCTTTAACACATGGTCAGCTCAATGTTTTACATCAATCTTTATCATATGGTCAGCATTATGTTTGACATCAGTCTTTAACACATGGTCAGCCCTATATTTCACATCAATCTTTAACACATGGTCAGGCCTCGGTTAGACATCAGTCTTTAACAAATAGACACATAGACAGCCCTATGTTTGACATCAGTCTTTAACCCATGGCCAGCCCTATGTTTGACATCAATCTTTAACACACGGACAGCCCTATGTTTGACATCAATCTTTAACAAAGGAAAGCTCTATGTTTGACATCAATCTTTAACACATGTTCAGCCCTATGTTTTATATCAATCTTTAACACATGGACAGCCCTATGTTTGATATCAATTTTTAACACATGGTTAGCTCTATGTTTGACATCAATCTTTAACACACGGTCAGCCCTATATTTGACATCAATCATTGACACATGGTCAGCCGTATGTTTGACATCAATCTTTAACACATGGTCTGCCCTATGTATGACATTAATCTTTAACACATGGCCAGCCCTATGTTTGACATCAGCATTTAACACATGGTCATCACTATGTTTGACATCAGTCTTTAACACATGGTCATCCCTATGTTTGACATCAGTCTTTAACACATGGTCTGCCCTATGTATGACATTAATCTTTAACACATGGCCAGCCCTATGTTTGACATCAGTCTTTAACAAATGGTCATCACTGTGTTTGACATCAATCTTTAACACATGGCCAGCCGTATGTTTCATATCAATCTTTAACACAAGGACAGTTCTATGTTTGACATCAATCTTTAACACTTGGTCAGCCCTATCTTTGACATCAATCTTTAACACATGGACAGCCCTATGTTTTACATCAATCTTTAACACAGGGTCAGCACTATGTTTGACATTAGTCTTTAACACATGGTCAGCCCGATGTTTGACATCAGTCTTTAACACATGGCCAGCCCTATGTTTGACATCAATCTTTAACACATGGTCAGCTCTATGTTTTACATCAATCTTTAACACAGGGTCAAGTCGATGTTTGACATCAATCTTTAACACATGGACAGCTCTATGTTTGACATCAATCATTAACTCATGGTCAGCCCTATGTTGGACATCAGTCTTTAACACATGGACAGCCCTATGTTTGACATCAGTCTTTAACAAAGGAAAGCTCTATGTTTGACATCAGGCTTTAACACATGTTCAGCCCTATGTTTTATATCAATCTTTAACACATGGCCAGCCCTATGTTTGACATCAGTCTTGAACACATGGTCAGCTCTATGTTTGACATCAATCTTTAACACAGGGTCAGCCCAATGTTTGACATCAGTCTTTAACACATGGACAGCTCTATGTTTGACATCAGTCTTTAACACATCTTCAGCCTATGTTTGACATCAATCTTTAACAAATCGTCATCACTCTGTTTTACATCAATCTTTAACACAGGGTCAGCACTATGTTTGACATCAATCTTTAACATATGTTCAGCTCTATGTATGACATTAATCTTTAACAGATGGTCTGCTCTATGTACGACATTAATCTTTAACACATAGTCAGCCTTATGTTTGACATCAATCTTTAACAAATGATCAGCCCGATGTTTGACGTCAATCTTTAACACATGGTCAGCCCTATGTTTGACATCAGTCTTTAACACATGGACAGCTCTATATTTGACATCAATCATTAACACATGGACAACCCTATGTTTGACATCAATCTTTAACACATGGTCAGCTCAATGTTTTACATCAATCTTTATCATATGGTCAGCATTATGTTTGACATCAGTCTTTAACACATGGTCAGCCCTATATTTCACATCAATCTTTAACACATGGTCAGGCCTCGGTTAGACATCAGTCTTTAACACATAGACAGCCCTGTGTTTGACATCAATCTTTAACACATGTTCAGCCCTATGTTTTATATCAATCTTTAACACATGGACAGCCCTATGTTTGACATCAATTTTTAACAGACGGTCAGCCCTATATTTGACATCAATCATTAACACATGGTCAGCCGTATGTTTGACATCAATCTTTAACACATGGACAGGCCTATGTTTGACAACAACCTTTAACACATGGTCTGCACTATGTTTGATATCAGTCGGTAACACATTGACAGCCATATGTTTGACATCAGTCTTTAACACATGGTCTGCCCTATGTTTGACATCAATCTTTAACACATAGTCAGCTCTATGCATGACATTAATCTTTAACACATGGTGAGCCCTATGTTTGACATCAGTCTTTAACAAATGGTCATCACTATGTTTGACATCAATCTTTAACAAATGGTCATCACTGTGTTTGACATCAATCTTTAACACATGGCCAGCCCTATGTTTCATATCAATCTTTAACACAAGGACAGTTCTATGTTTGACATCAATCTTTAACACTTGGTCAGCCCTATCTTTGACATCAATCTTTAACACATGGACAGCCCGGTGTTTTACATCAATCTTTAACACAGGGTCAGCACTATGTTTGACATCAGTCTTTAACACATGGTCAGCCCGATGTTTGACATCAGTCTTTAACACATGGCCAGCCCTATGTTTGACATCAATCTTTAACACATGGTCAGCTCTATGTTTTACATCAATCTTTAACACAGGGTCAAGTCGATGTTTGACATCAATCTTTAACACATGGACAGCTCTATGTTTGACATCAATCATTAACTCATGGTCAGCCCTATGTTGGACATCAGTCTTTAACACATGGACAGCCCTATGTTTGACATCAAACTTTAACACATGGCCAGCCCTATGTTTGACATCAATCTTTAACCCATGGCCAGCCCTATGTTTGACATCAGTCTTTAACAAAGGAAAGCTCTATGTTTGACATCAGGCTTTAACACATGTTCAGCCCTATGTTTTATATCAATCTTTAACACATGGTCAGCCCTATGTTTGACATCAATCTTTAACACACAGACAGCCTTATGTTTGACATCAACCTTTAACACAGTGTCAGCTCTATGTTTGACATCAATCTTTAACTCATGGTCAACTCTATGTTTGACATCAATCTTTAACAGGTGGACAGCACAATGTTTTACGTCAATCTTTAACACAGGGTCACCCCTATGTTTAACATCAGTCTTTAACACATGGTCAGTCCTATGTTTGACATCAATCTTCAACACATGGACAGCCCTATGTTTGACATCAGTCTTTAACACATTGACAGCCCTGTATTTGACATCAGTCTTTAACACATGGCCAGCCCTATGTTTGACATCAAACTATAACACAGGGTCAGCCCTATATTTGACAACAGTCTTTAACACACGGTCAGCCCTATGTTTGACATCAATCTTTAACACATGGTCACCTCTATGTTTGACATCAATCTTTAACATGGGGTCAGCCCTGTGGTTAACATCAATCTTTAACACATGGTCAGCCGTATGTTTGACATCAATCTTTAACACATGGACAGCCCTATGTTTGACATCAATCTTTAACACATAGTCAGCTCTATGTATGACATTAATCTTTAACACATGGTCAGCCCTATCTTTGACATCAGTCTTTAACAAATGGTCATCATTGTGTTTGACATCAATCTTGAACACATGGCCAGCCCTATGTTTGACATCAATCTTTAACACATGGTCAGCCCTATGTTTGACATCAATTTTTAACCCATGGTCAGCACTATGTTTGATATCAGTCTTGAACGCATGGTCAGCCCTATGTTGGACATCAGTCTTTAACACATGGTCAGCCCTATTTTTGACATCAATCTTTTACACATGGACAGCTCTATGTTTGACATCAATCTTTAACACATGGACAGCCCTATGTTTTACGTCAAACTTTAACACATGGTCAGCCCTATGTATGACATCAATGTTTAACACATGGACAGCCGTATGTTTGACATCAATCTTTAACACATGGACAGCCCTATGTTTGACAACAACCTTTAACACATGGTCTGCACTATGTTTGACATCAGTCTTTAACACATGGTCAGCTCTATGTTTGATATCAGTCGGTAACACATTGACAGCCATTTGTTTGACATCAATCTTTAACACATGGTCTGCCCTATGTTTGACATCAATCTTTAACACATGGTCAGCCCAATGTTTGACATCAGTCTTTAACACATGGTCAGCCCTATTTTTGACATCAATCTTTAACACATGGACAGCCCCATGTTTGACATCAATCTTTAACACATGGTCAGCCCAATGTTTGACATCAGTCTTTAACACATGGTCAGCCCTATTTGTGACATCAATCTTTAACACATGGACAGCTCTATATTTGACATCAAGCATTAACACTTGAACAACCCTATGTTTGACATCAATCTTTAACACATGGTCAGCTCTATGTTTGACATCAGTCTTTAACACATGGCCAACACAATGTTTGACATCAATTTTTAACACATGTTCAGCCCTATGTTTGACATCAATCTTTAACAAATGGTCATCATTAAGTTTTACATCAATCTTTAACACATAGTCAGCCATATGATTGACATCAGTTTATAACACATGGACAGGTCTATGTTTGACATCAATCTTTAACACATGGTCAGCTCTATGTTTGACATCAATCTTTAACACATGGTCAGCCCTATGTTTGACATCAATCTTGAACACAAGGTCAGCTCTATGTTTGACATCAATCTTTAACACAGGGTCAGCCCTATGTTGGACATCAATCTTTAACACATGGTCAGCTCTATGTTTGACATCAATCTTTAACACAGGGTCAGCCCAATGTTTGACATCAATCTTTAACACAGGGTCAGCCCAATGTTTGACATCAGTCTTTAACACATGGACAGCTCTATGTTTGACATCAGTCTTTAACACATCTTCAGCCTATGTTTGACATCAATCTTTAACAAATCGTCATCTCTAAGTTTTACATCAATCTTTAACACATGGTTAGCTCTATGTTTTTCATCAATCTTTAACACAGGGTCAGCACTATGTTTGACATCAATCTTTAACACATGGACAGCCGTTTGTTTGACATCAATCTTTTACACATGGTCAGCTCTATGTTTGACATCAGTCTTTAACACATGGTCAGACCTATGTTTGACATCAATCTTTATCACATGGTCAGCCCTATGTTTGACATCAATCTTTAACACATGGTCAGCTCTATGTTTGACATCAATCTTTAACAGATGGTCAGCCCTATGCTTGACATCAGTCTTTAACAAATGGTCATCACTATGTTTGACATCAATCTTTATCACATGGTCAGACCTATGTTTGACATCAATCTTTTACACATGGTCAGCTCTATGTTTGACATCAGTCTTTAACACATGGCCAGCCCTATGTTTGACATCAATCTTTAATACATGGTCAGCCCTATGTTTGACATCAATCTTTAACTCATGGTCACCTCTATGTTTGACATCAATCTTTAACATGGGGTCAGCCCTATATTTGACATCAATGATTAAGACATCGTCAGCTCTATGTTTGACATCAATTTTTAACACATGGCCAGCTCGATGTTTGACATCAATTTTTAACACATGTTCAGGACTATGTTTGACATCAATCTTTAACACATGGTCAGCTCTATGTTTTTCATCAATCTTTAACACAGGGTCAGCACTATGTTTGACATCAATCTTTAACACATGGACAGCCGTTTGTTTGACATCAATCTTTTACACATGGTCAGCTCTATGTTTGACATCAGTCTTTAACACATGGTCAGACCTATGTTTGACATCAATCTTTATCACATGGTCAGCCCGATGTTTGACATCAATCTTTAACACATGGTCAGCTCTATGTTTGACATCAATCTTTAACAGATGGCCAGCCCTATGTTTGACATCAGTCTTTAACAAATGGTCATCACTATGTTTGACATCAATCTTTATCACATGGTCAGACCTATGTTTGACATCAATCTTTTACACATGGTCAGCTCTATGTTTGACATCAGTCTTTAATACATGGCCAGCCCTATTTTTGACATCAATCTTTAATACATGGTCAGCCCTATGTTTGACATCAATCTTTAACTCATGGTCACCTCTATGTTTGACATCAATCTTTAACATGGGGTCAGCCCTATATTTGACATCAATGATTAAGACATCGTCAGCTCTATGTTTGACATCAATTTTTAACACATGGCCAGCTCGATGTTTGACATCAATTTTTAACACATGTTCAGCCCTATGTTTGACATCAATCTTTTACACATGGTCTGCCCTATGTTTGACATCAATCTTTAATATATGTTCAGCTCTATGTATGACATTAATCTTTAACAGATGGTCTGCTCTATGTATAACATTAAACTTTATCACATAGTCAGCCTTATGTTTGACATCAATCTTTAACACATGGACAGCACTATGATTGACATCAGTCTTTAACACATGGACAGCACTATGATTGACATCAGTCTTTAACACATGGACAGCTCTATATTTGACATCAATCATTAACACATGGACAACCGTATGTTTGACATCAATCTTTAACACATGGTCAGCTCAATGTTTTACATCAATCTTTAACATATGGTCAGCATTATGTTTGACATCAGCCTTTAACACATGGCCAGCCCTATATTTGTCATCAGTCATTAACACATGGTCAGCCCTATATTTCACATCAATCTTTAACACGTGGTCAGCCCTATGTTTGACATCAGTCTTTAAAACATAGACAGTCCCATGTTTGACATCAGACTTTAACACATGGACAGCTCTATGTTTGACAACCATCTTTCACACATAGACAGCCCTGTGTTTGACATCAATCTTTAACACACGGACAGCCCTATGTTTGACATGAATCTTTATCACATGGTCAGCCCTATGTTTGACATCAATCTTTAACACATGGTCAGCTCTATGTTTGACATCAATCTTTAACAGATTGTCAGCCCTATGTTTGACATCAGTCTTTAACAAATGGTCATCACTATGTTTGACATCAGTCTTTAACAAATGGTCATCACTATGTTTGACATCAATCTCTAACACATGGACAGCCCTATTTTTGACAACAACCTTTAACACATGGTCTGCACTATGTTTGACATCAGTCTTGAACACATGGTCATCCCTATGTCTGACATCAATCTTTAACTCAGGGTCAGCCCTATGGTTAACATCAATCTTTAACACATGGTCAGCCCTATGTTTGGCATCAATCTTTAACACACGGTCTGCCCTATGTTTGACATCAATCTTTAACAAAGGAAAGCTCTATGTTTGACATCTGTCATTAACACATGGACAGCCCGATGTTTGACATCAATCTTTATCACATGGTCAGCTCAATGTTTTACATCAATCTTTAACATATGGTCAGCATTATGTTTGACATCAGCCTTTAACACATGGCCAGCCCTATATTTGACATCCGTCATTAACACATGGTCAGCCCTATATTTCACATCAATCTTTAACACGTGGTCAGCCCTATGTTTGACATCAGTCTTTAAAACATAGACAGTCCCATGTTTGACATCAGACTTTAACACATGGACAGCGCTATGTTTGACAACCATCTTTCACACATAGACAGCCCTGTGTTTGACATCAATCTTTAACACACGGACAGCCCTATGTTTGACATGAATCTTTATCACATGGTCAGCCCTATGTTTGACATCAATCTTTAACACATGGTCAGCTCTATGTTTGACATCAATCTTTAACAGATTGTCAGCCCTATATTTGACATCAGTCTTTAACAAATGGTCATCACTATGTTTGACATCAGTCTTTAACAAATGGTCATCACTATGTTTGACATCAATCTCTAACACATGGACAGCCCTATTTTTGACAACAACCTTTAACACATGGTCTGCACTATGTTTGACATCAGTCTTGAACACATGGTCATCCCTATGTCTGACATCAATCTTTAACTCAGGGTCAGCCCTATGGTTAACATCAATCTTTAACACATGGTCAGCCCTATGTTTGGCATCAATCTTTAACACACGGTCTGCCCTATGTTTGACATCAATCTTTAACACATGGTCAGCTCTATTTTTGACATCAGTCTTTAACACATTGTCAGCCCTATGTTTGACATCAGTCTTTAACAAAGGAAAGCTCTATGTTTGACATCTGTCATTAACACATGGACAGCCCGATGTTTGACATCAATCTTTTACACATGGTCAGCTCTATGTTTGACATCAGTCTTTAACACATGGTCAGCCATATATTTGACATCAATCTTTAACACATGGTCAGCCCTATCTTTGACATCAGTCTTTAACACATGGACGCCTCTATGTTTGACATCAGTCTTTAAGACATGGTCAGCTCATTGTTTGACATTAGTCTTTAACAGATGGACAGCCCTATATTTGACATCAATGATTAAGACATTGTCAGCTCTATGTTTGACATCAATTTTTAACACATGGCCAGCTCGATGTTTGACATCATTTTTAACACATAGAACATAGAACATAGAAAGATACAGCGCAGTACAGGCCCTTCGGCCCTCGATGTTGCGCCGACCGTATCCTACCTAACCTACACTAGCCCAATAACTTCCAAATGCCTATCCAATGCCCGCTTAAATGACCATAAAGAAGGAGAGTTCACCACTGCTACTGGCAGGGCATTCCATGAACTCACAACCCGCTGTGTAAAGAATCTACCCCTAACATCTGTCCTATACCTACCACCCCTTAATTTAAAGCTGTGTCCCCTAGTAACACCTGACTCCATTAGCGGTAAAAGGATCTCAGTGTCGACCCTATCTAAACCCCTAATCATCTTGTACACCTCTATCAAATCTCCCCTAAACCTTCTCTTCTCCAATGAGAACAGCCCCAAGTGCCTCAGCCTTTCCTCATAAGATTTTCCTACCATTCCAGGCAACATCCTGGTAAACCTCCTCTGCACTCGTTCCAATGCCTCCACATCCTTCCTATAGTATGGCGACCAAAACTGCACACAATACTCCAGATGAGGCCGCACCAGAGTCTTATACAGTTGCAACATGACCTCAGGACTCTGGAACTCAATTCCTCTACCAATAAAGCCCAGTACACCATATGCCTTCCTCACAGCACTATTTACCTGGGTGGCAACTTTCAGAGATCTGTGTACATGGACACCAAGATCCCTCTGCTCATCCACACTACCAAGTAGCCTACCATTAGCCCAGTAATCCATCTACTTGTTACTCCTGAACTCCATGTTCATCCCTATGTTTGATATCAATCTTTAACACATGGACAGCCTTATGTTTGACATCAATCTTTAACAAATGATCAGCCCGATGTTTGACGTCAATCTTTAACACATAGTCAGCCTTATGTTTGACATCAATCTTTAACAAATGATCAGCCCGATGTTTGACGTCAATCTTTAACACATGGACAACCCTATGTTTGACATCAATCTTTAACACATGGTCAGCTCAATGTTTTACATCAATCTTTATCATACGGTCAGCATTATGTTTGACATCAGTCTTTAACACGTGGTCAGCCCTATATTTCACATCAATCTTTAACACATGGTCAGGCCTCGGTTAGACATCAGTCTTTAACACATCGACAGCCCTGTGTTTGACATCAGTCTTTAACCCATGGCCAGCCCTATGTTTGTCATCAATCTTTAACAAATGTTCATCGCTAAGTTTTACATCAATCTTTAATACATGGACAGACCTATGTTCGACATCAATCTTTAACACATGGTCAGCCCTATGTTTGTCATCAATCTTTATCATACGGTCAGCATTATGTTTGACATCAGTCTTTAACACGTGGTCAGCCCTATATTTTACATCAATCTTTAACACATGGTCAGGCCTCGGTTAGACATCAGTCTTTAATACATGGTCAGCCCTATGTTCGACATCAATCTTTAACACATGGTCAGCCCTATGTTTGTCATCAATCTTTAACAAATGTTCATCGCTAAGTTTTACATCAATCTTTAATACATGGACAGACCTATGTTCGACATCAATCTTTAACACATGGTCAGCCCTATGTTTGTCATCAATCTTTAACAAACGTTCATCGCTAAGTTTTACATCAATCTTTAATACATGGACAGCCCTATGTTCGACATCAATCTTTAACACATCGTCAGCCCTATGTTTGACATCAATCTTTAATACATGGACAGCCCTATGTTCGACATCAATCTTTAACACATGGTCAGCCCTATGTTTGACATCAATCTTTAACACATCGTCAGCCCTATGTTCGACATCAATCTTTAACACATCGTCAGCCCTATGTTTGACATCAATCTTTAACACATGTTCAGTCCTATGTTCGACATCAATCTTTAATACATGGACAGCCCTATGTTCGACATCAATCTTTAACACATGGTCAGCCCTATGTTCGACATCAATCTTTAACACATCGTCAGCCCTATGTTTGACATCAATCTTTAACACATGTTCAGTCCTATGTTCGACATCAATCTTTAACACATCGTCAGCCCTATGTTCGACATCAATCTTTAACACATCGTCAGCCCTATGTTTGACATCAATCTTTAACACATGTTCAGTCCTATGTTTGACATCAATCTTTAACACATGGTCATCACTAAGTTTTACATCAATCTTTAACACATGGTCAGCCCTATGTTTGACATCAGTCTTTAACACATGGACAGCCCGATGTTTGACATCAATCTTTAACACATGGACAGCCCTATGTTTGCCATCGGTCTTGAACACAAGATCATCACTAAGTTTTACATCAATCTTTAACACATGGTCAGCCCAATGTTTGACATCAGTCTTTAACACATGGACAGCTCTATATTTGACATCAATCTTTAACACATGTTCTGCCCAAAGTTTGACATCAATCTTTAACAAATGGTCATCACTAAGTTTTACATCAATCTTTAACACATGGACAGCCCTATGTTTGCCGTCGGTCTTTAACACAAGATCATCACTAGTTTTACATCAATCTTTAACACATGGTCAGCCCTATGTTTGACATCAATCTTTAACACATGGTCAGCCCTATGTTTGACATCAATCTCTAACACGACGACAGTTCTATGTTTGACCTCAGTCTTGAACACATGGACACCTCTATGTTTGACATCCATCATTAACACTTGGACAGCCCTATGTTTGACATCAATCTTTAACACATGGTCAGCCCTATGTTTGACATCAATCTTTAACACATGGTCAGCCCTATGTTTGACATCAATCTTTAACACGTGGTCAGCACTATGTTTGACATCAATGTTTAACACATGGTCAGCCCGATGTTTGACATCAACCTTTCACACATGGTCATCCCTATGTTAGACATCAGTCTTGAACACATGGACAGCCCTATGTTCAACATCAATCTTTAATACAGAGACAGCTCTTTGTTTGACATCAGCATTTAACACATGGTCAGCTCTGTGTTTGACTTCAATCTTTAACACATGGACAGCTCGATGTTCGACATCAATCTTTAACACATGGTCAGCCCTATGTTTTACATCAGTCTTTAACACATGGACAGCTCTGTGCTTGACATCAATCTTTAACACATGGACAGCCCTATGTTCAACATCAATCTTTAATACAGGGACAGCTCTATGTTTGACATCAGCATTTAACACATGGTCAGCTCTACGTTTGATTTCAAACTTTAACACACGGACAGCTCTATGTTCGACATCAATCTTAACACTTGGTCAGCCCTATGTTTGACATCAATCTTTAACACATGTTCAGCCCTATGTTTGACATCAATCTATAACAAATGGTCATCACTGTGTTTGACATCAATCTTTAACACGTGGTCAGCTCTATGTTTGACATCAGCCTTTAACACATGGACAGCTCTATGTTCGACATCAATCTCTAACCCAGGGTCAGCTCTATGTTTGACATGAGCATTTAAAACATGGACAGCCCTATGTATGACATCAATCTTTAACACATTGTCAGCCCTATGTTTGACATCAATCTTTTACACATGGTCTGCCCTATGTTTGACATCAATCTTTAACACATGGTCATCACTAAGCTTCACATCAATCATTAACACATGGTCAGGCGTATGTTTGACATCAATCTTTAACACATGGACAGCCCTATGTTTGACAACAACCTTTAACACATGGTCTGCACTATGTTTGACAACAACCTTTAACACACGGTCAGCCCTATATTTGACATCAATCTTTAACACATGGTCTGCCCTATGTTTGACATCAATCTTTAACTCATGGTCACCTCTATGTTTGACATCAATCTTTAACATGGGATCAGCCCTATATTTGACATCAATGATTAAGACATCGTCAGCTCTATGTTTGACATCAATTTTTATCACATGGCCAGCTCGATGTTTGACATCAATTTTTAACACATGTTTAGCCCTATGTTTGACATCAATCTTTTACACATGGTCTGCCCTATGTTTGACATCAATTTTTAACATATGTTCAGCTCTATGTATGACATTAATCTTTAACAGATGGTCTGCTCTATGTATAACATTAAACTTTAACACATAGTCAGCCTTATGTTTGACATCAATCTTTAACACATGGACAGCACTATGATTGACATCAGTCTTTAACACATGGACAGCACTATGATTGACATCAGTCTTTAACACATGGACAGCTCTATATTTGACATCAATCATTAACACATGGACAACCCTATGTTTGACATCAATCTTTAACACATGGTCAGCTCAATGTTTTACATCAATCTTTAACATATGGTCAGCATTATGTTTGACATCAGCCTTTAACACATGGCCAGCCCTATATTTGACATCAGTCTTTAACACATGGTCAGCCCTATATTTCACATCAATCTTTAACACGTGGTCAGCCCTATGTTTGACATCAGTCTTTAACACATGGACAGCTCTATGTTTGACAACCATCTTTCACACATAGACAGCCCTGTGTTTGACATCAATCTTTAACACACGGACAGCCCTATGTTTGACATGAATCTTTAACACATGTTCAGCCCTATGTTCAACATCAATCTTTAACACATGGTCAGCTCTATGTTTGACATCAATCTTTAACACATGTTCAGCCCTATGTTCAACATCAATCTTTAACACATGGTTAGCTCTATGTTTGACATCAATCTTTCACACATGGTCAGCACTATGTTTGACATCAATCTTGAACACTTGGTCAGCTCTATGTTTGACATCAGTCTTTAACACATGGACAGCTCTGTGCTTGACATCAATCTTTAACACATGGACAGCTCTATGTTCAACATCAATCTTTAACACAGGGACAGCTCTATATTTGACATCAGCATTTAACACATGGTCAGCTCTATGTTTGACTTCAATCTTTAACACATGGACAGCTCTATGTTCGACATCAATCTTTAAAACATGGTCAGCCCTATGTTTGACATCAATCTTTAACACTTGGTCAGCCCGATGTTTTACATCAGTCTTTAACACATGGACAGCTCTATGTTCGACATCAATCTTTAACACAGGGACAGCTCTATGTTTGACATCAGCATTTAACACATGGTCAGCTCTACGTTTGACTTCAAACTTTAATACACGGACAGCTCTACGTTCGACATCAATCTTAACACTTGGTCAGTCCTATGTTTGACATCAATCTTTAATACATGGACAGCCCTATGTTCGACATCAATCTTTAACACTTGGTCAGCCCTATGTTTTACATCAATCTTTAACACATGGTCAGCCCTATGTTTGCCATCGGTCTTTAACACAAGATCATCACTAGTTTTAATCAATCTTTAACACATGGTCAGCCCGATGTTTGACATCAATCTTTAACACATGGTCAGCCCTATGTTTGACATCAATCTCTAACACGACGACATTTCTATGTTTGACGTCAATCGTTAACGCCTGGTCAGCTCTATGTTTGACATCAGTCTTTAACACATGCTCAGCCCGATGTTCGACATCAATCTTTAACCCAGGGACAGCTCTATGTTTGACATGAGCATTTAAAACATGGACAGCCCTATGTATGACATCAATCTTTAACACATTGTCAGCCCTATGTTTGACATCAATCTATAACACATGGTCATCACTAAGTTTTACATCAATCTTTAACACATGGTCAGCCCTATGTTTGACATCAGTCTTTAACACATGGACAGCCCTATGTTTGCCATCGGTCTTTAACACAAGATCATCACTAGTTTTAATCAATCTTTAACACATGGTCAGCCCGATGTTTGACATCAATCTTTAACACATGGTCAGCCCTATGTTTGACATCAATCTCTAACACGACGACAGTTCTATGTTTGACCTCAGTCTTGAACACATGGACACCTCTATGTTTGACATCAAACTTTCACACATTGCCAGCCCTATATTTGACATCAATCTTTAACACCTGGCAAGCCCTATGTTTGACATCAATCTTTAACACATGGTCAGCCCTATGTTTGACATCAATCTATAACAAATGGTCGTCACTATGTTTGACATCAATCTTTAACACGTGGTCAGCTCTGTGCTTGACATCAGCCTTTAACACATGGACAGCTCTATGTTGAGACATCAATCTTTAACACAGGGTCAGCTCTATGTTTGACATCAGCATTTAACACATGGTCAGCTCTAAGTTTGATTTCAAACTTTAACACATGGACAGCTCAATGTTCGACATCAATCTTAACACATGGTCAGCCCTATGTTTGACATCAATCTTTAACACATGGTCAGTCCTATGTTTGACATCAATCTTTAATACATGGACAGCCCTATGTTCGACATCAATCTTGAAAACATGGTCAGCCCTATGTTTGACATCAATCTTTAACAAATGGTCATCATTGTGTTTGACATCAATCTTTAACACATCGCCAGCCCTATGTTTGACATCAATCTTTAACACATGGTCAGCACTATGTTTGATATCAGTCTTGAACGCATGGTCAGCCCTATTTTTGACATCAATCTTTTACACATGGACAGCGCTATGTTTAACATCAATCTTTAACACATGGACAGCCCTATGTTTTACGTCAATCTTTAACACATGGTCAGCCCTATGTATGACATCAATGTTTAACACATGGACAGCCCTATGTTTGACAACAACCTTCAACACATGATCTGCACTATGTTTGACATCAGTCGTGAACTCATGGTCAGCTCTATGTTTGATATCAGTCGGTAACACATTGACAGCCATATGTTAGACATCAATCTTTAATACAGGGACTGGTCTTTGTTTGACATCAGCATTTAACACATGGTCAGCTCTATGTTTGACTTCAATCTTTAACACATGGACAGCTCGATGTTCGACATCAATCTTTAACACATGGTCAGCCCTATGTTTGACATCAATCTTTAACACTTGGTCAGCCCAATGTTTTACATCAGTCTTTAACACATGGACAGCTCTGTGCTTGACATCTATCTTTAACACATGGACAGCCCTATGTTCGACATCAATCTTTAACACAGGGACAGCTCTATGTTTGACATCAGCATTTAACACATGGTCAGCTCTACGTTTGATTTCAAACTTTAACACACGGACAGCTCTATGTTCGACATCAATCTTAACACTTGGTCAGCCCTATGTTTGACATCAATCTTTAACACATGTTCAGCCCTATGTTTGACATCAATCTATAACAAATGGTCATCACTATGTTTGACATCAATCTTTAACACGTGGTCAGCTCTATGTTTGACATCAGCCTTTAACACATGGACAGCTCTATGTTCGACATCAATCTTTAACCCAGGGACAGCTCTATGTTTGACATGAGCATTTAAAACATGGACAGCCCTATGTATGACATCAATCTTAAACACATTGTCAGCCCTATATTTGACATCAATCTTTAACACATGGTCATCACTAAGTTTTACATCAATCTTTAACACATGGTCAGCCCCATGTTTGACATCAGTCTTTAACACATGGACAGCCCTATGTTTGACATCAATCTTTAACACATGGACAGCCCTATGTTTGCCATCGGTCTTTAACACAAGATCATCACTAGTTTTACATCAATCTTTAACACATGATCAGCTCTATGTTTGACATCTATCTTTAGCACATGGACAGCTCGATGTTTGACATCAGTCTTTAACACAAGGACAGCCCAATGTATGACATCAATCTTTAACAAATGGACAGCCCTATGTTTGACATCAATCTTTAACACCTGGTCAGCCCTATGCTTGACATCAGTCTTTAACACGTGGTCTGCCCTATATTTGACATCAATCTTTAACACATGTTCAGCCCTATGTTTGACATCAATCTTTAACAAATCGTTATCACTAAGTTTTACATCAATCTTTAACACATGGTAAGCCATATATTTGACATCAGTCTTTAACACATGGTCTGCCCTATGTTTGACATCAGTCTTTAACACATGGTCCGCCCTATGTTTGACATCAATCTTTTACACATGGTCATCACTAAGTTTTACATCAATCTTTAACAAATCGTTATCACTAAGTTTTACATCAATCTTTAACACATGGTAAGCCATATATTTGACATCAGTCTTTAACACATGGTCAGCTCTATGTTTGACATCAGCCTTTAACACATGGACAGCTCTATGTTTGACATCAATCTTTAACATATGGTCAGCTCTATGTTCGACATCAGCCTTTAACACATGGACAGCTCTATGTTCGACATCAATCTTTAACACATGGACAGCCCTATGTTTGACATCAATCTATAACAAATGGTCATCACTATGTTTGACATCAATCTTTAACACGTGGTCAGCTCTATGTTTGACATCAATCTATAACAAATGGTCATCACTATGTTTGACATCAATCTTTAACACGTGGTCAGCTCTATGTTTGACATCAGCCTTTAACACATGGACAGCTCTATGTTTGACATCAATCTTTAACATATGGTCAGCTCTATGTTTGACATCAGCCTTTAACACATGGACAGCTCTATGTTCGACATCAATCTTTAACACAGGGACAGCTCTATGTTTGACATGAGCATTTAAAACATGGACAGCCCTATGTATGACATCAATCTTCACCACATTGTCAGCCCTATGTATGACATCAATCTTTAACACATGGTCTGCCCTATGTTTGACATCAATCTTTAACACATGGTCATCACTAAGTTTTACATCAATATTTAACACATGGACAGCCCTATGTTTGACATCAGTCTTTAATACAAGGCCATCACTAAGTTTTACATCAATCTTTAACACATGGTCAGCCCAATGTTTGACATCAGTCTTTAACACATGGACAGCTCTATATTTGACATCAATCTTTAACACATGTTCTGCCCAAAGTTTGACATCAATCTTTAACAAATGGTCATCACTAAGTTTTACATCAATCTTCAACGCATGGACAGCCCTATGTTTGCCGTCGGTCTTTAACACAAGATCATCACTAGTTTTACATCAATCTTTAACACATGGTCAGCCCTATGTTTGACATCAACCTTTAACACATGGTCAGCCCTATGTTTGGCATCAATCCTTAACACATGGTCAGCCCTATGTTTGACATCAATCTCTAACACGACGACAGTTCTATGTTTGACCTCAGTCTTGAACACATGGACACCTCTATGTTTGACATCAAACTTTCACACATTGCCAGCCCTATGTTTGACATCAATCTTTAACACAGGGACAGCTCTATGTTTGAGATCAGCATTTAACACATGGACAGCTCTGTGCTTGACATCAATCTTTAACACATGGACAGCTCTATGTTCGACATCAATCTTTAACACAGGGACAGCTCTATGTTTGACATGAGCATTTAAAACATGGACAGCCCTATGTATGACATCAATCTTTAACACATGGTCAGCCCTATGTTTGACATCAATCTTTTACACATGGTCTGCCCTATGTTTGACATCAATCTTTAACACATGGTCAGCCCTATGTTTTACATCAGTCTTTAACACATGGACAGCTCTGTGCTTGACATCTATCTTTAACACATGGACAGCCCTATGTTCGACATCAATCTTTAACACAGGGACAGCTCTATGTTTGACATCAGCATTTAACACATGGTCAGCTCTACGTTTGATTTCAAACTTTAACACACGGACAGCTCTATGTTCGACATCAATCTTAACACTTGGTCAGCCCTATGTTTGACATCAATCTTTAACACATGTTCAGCCCTATGTTTGACATCAATCTATAACAAATGGTCATCACTATGTTTGACATCAATCTTTAACACGTGGTCAGCTCTATGTTTGACATCAGCCTTTAACACATGGACAGCTCTATGTTCGACATCAATCTTTAACCCAGGGACAGCTCTATGTTTGACATGAGCATTTAAAACATGGACAGCCCTATGTATGACATCAATCTTAAACACATTGTCAGCCCTATATTTGACATCAATCTTTAACACATGGTCATCACTAAGTTTTACATCAATCTTTAACACATGGTCAGCCCCATGTTTGACATCAGTCTTTAACACATGGACAGCCCTATGTTTGACATCAATCTTTAACACATGGACAGCCCTATGTTTGCCATCGGTCTTTAACACAAGATCATCACTAGTTTTACATCAATCTTTAACACATGATCAGCTCTATGTTTGACATCTATCTTTAGCACATGGACAGCTCGGTGTTTGACATCAGTCTTTAACACATGGACAGCCCAATGTATGACATCAATCTTTAACAAATGGACAGCCCTATGTTTGACATCAATCTTTAACACCTGGTCATCCCTATGCTTGACATCAGTCTTTAACACGTGGTCTGCCCTATATTTGACATCAATCTTTAACACATGTTCAGCCCTATGTTTGACATCAATCTTTAACAAATCGTTATCACTAAGTTTTACATCAATCTTTAACACATGGTAAGCCATATATTTGACATCAGTCTTTAACACATGGTCTGCCCTATGTTTGACATCAGTCTTTAACACATGGTCCGCCCTATGTTTGACATCAATCTTTAACATATGGTCAGCTCTATGTTTGACATCAGCCTTTAACACATGGACAGCTCTATGTTCGACATCAATCTTTAACACATGGACAGCCCTATGTTTGACATCAATCTATAACAAATGGTCATCACTATGTTTGACATCAATCTTTAACACGTGGTCAGCTCTATGTTTGACATCAATCTATAACAAATGGTCATCACTATGTTTGACATCAATCTTTAACACGTGGTCAGCTCTATGTTTGACATCAGCCTTTAACACATGGACAGCTCTATGTTTGACATCAATCTTTAACATATGGTCAGCTCTATGTTTGACATCAGCCTTTAACACATGGACAGCTCTATGTTCGACATCAATCTTTAACACAGGGACAGCTCTATGTTTGACATGAGCATTTAAAACATGGACAGCCCTATGTATGACATCAATCTTCAACACATTGTCAGCCCTATGTTTGACATCAATCTTTAACACATGGTCTGCCCTATGTTTGACATCAATCTTTAACACATGGTCATCACTAAGTTTTACATCAATATTTAACACATGGACAGCCCTATGTTTGACATCAGTCTTTAATACAAGGCCATCACTAAGTTTTACATCAATCTTTAACACATGGTCAGCCCAATGTTTGACATCAGTCTTTAACACATGGACAGCTCTATATTTGACATCAATCTTTAACACATGTTCTGCCCAAAGTTTGACATCAATCTTTAACAAATGGTCATCACTAAGTTTTACATCAATCTTCAACGCATGGACAGCCCTATGTTTGCCGTCGGTCTTTAACACAAGATCATCACTAGTTTTACATCAATCTTTAACACATGGTCAGCCCTATGTTTGACATCAACCTTTAACACATGGTCAGCCCTATGTTTGGCATCAATCCTTAACACATGGTCAGCCCTATGTTTGACATCAATCTCTAACACGACGACAGTTCTATGTTTGACCTCAGTCTTGAACACATGGACACCTCTATGTTTGACATCAAACTTTCACACATTGCCAGCCCTATGTTTGACATCAATCTTTAACACAGGGACAGCTCTATGTTTGAGATCAGCATTTAACACATGGACAGCTCTGTGCTTGACATCAATCTTTAACACATGGACAGCTCTATGTTCGACATCAATCTTTAACACAGGGACAGCTCTATGTTTGACATGAGCATTTAAAACATGGACAGCCCTATGTATGACATCAATCTTTAACACATGGTCAGCCCTATGTTTGACATCAATCTTTTACACATGGTCTGCCCTATGTTTGACATCAATCTTTAACACATGGTCATCACTAAGATTTACATCAATCTTTAACACATGGTCAGCCCTATGTTTGACATCAGTCTTTAAGACATGGACAGCCCTATGTTTGACATCAGTCTTTAACACATGGACAGCTCTATATTTGACATCAATCTTTAACACATGTTCTGCCCAAAGTTTGACATCAATCTTTAACAAATGGTCATCACTAAGTTTTACATCAATCTTTAACACATGGACAGCCCTGTGTTTGCCGTCGGTCTTGAACACAAGATCATCACTAGTTTTACATCAATCTTTAACACATGGTCAGCCCTATGTTTGACATCAACCTTTAACACATGGTCAGCCCTATGTTTGACATCAATCTCTAACACGACGACAGTTCTATGTTTGACATCAATCTTTAACACATCGTCAGCCATATATTTGACTTCAATCTTTAACACATGGACACCTCTATGTTTGACATCCATCATTAACACTTGGACAGCCCTATGTTTGACATCAATCTTTAAGACATGGTCAGCTCTTTGTTTCACATCAATCATTAACACATGGTCAGCCCTATGTTTGACATCAGTCTTTAACACGTGGTCAGCCCTATGTTTGACATCAACCTTTAACACATGGTCATCACTATGTTTGACATCAATCTTTAACACGTGGTCAGCCCTATGTTTGACATCAACCTTTCACACATGGTCAGCACTATGTTTGACATCAATCTTGAACACTTGGTCAGCTCTATGTTTGACATCAGTCTTTAACACATGGACAGCCCTATGTTCAACATCAATCTTTAACACACAGTCAGCCCTATGTTTGACATCAATCTTTAACACATGGTCAGCCCTATGTTTGACATCGGCCTTTAGCACATGGACAGCCCTCTGTTTGACATCAATCTTTAACACATGGTCAGCCCTATGTTTGCCATCGGTCTTGAACACAAGATCATCACTAAGTTTTACATCAATCTTTAACACATGGTCAGCCCAATGTTTGACATCAGTCTTTAACACATGGACAGCTCTATATTTGACATCAATCTTTAACACATGTTCTGCCCAAAGTTTGACATCAATCTTTAACAAATGGTCATCACTAAGTTTTACATCAATCTTTAACACATGGACAGCCCTATGTTTGCCATCGGTCTTTAACACAAGATCATCACTAGTTTTACATCAATCTTTAACACATGGTCAGCCCTATGTTTGGCATCAATCTTTAACACATGGTCAGCCCTATGTTTGACATCAATCTCTAACACGACGACAGTTCTATGTTTGACCTCAGTCTTGAACACATGGACACCTCTATGTTTGACATCAAACTTTCACACATTGCCAGCCCTATGTTTGACATCAATCTTTAACAAATGATCAGCTCTATGTTTGACATCTATCTTTAACACATGGACAGCTCTATGTTTGACATCAGTCTTTAACACAAGGACAGCCCTATGTTTGACATCAATCTTTAACACATGATCAGCTCTATGTTTGACATCAATCCTTAACACATGATCAGCTCCATGTTTGACATCTATCTTTAACACATGGTCAGCCCTATGTTTGACATCAGTCTTTAACACATGGTCTGCCCTATATTTGACATCAATCTTTAACACATGTTCAGCCCTATGTTTGACATCAATCTTTAACAAATCGCCATCACTAAGATTTACATCAATCTTTAACACATGGTCAGCCCAATGTTTGACATCAATCTTTAACACATGGTCAGCCCTATGTTTGACATCAGTCTTGAACACATGGATACCTCTATGTTTGACATCAAACTTTCACACATTGCCAGCCCTATGTTTGACATCAATCTTTAACAAATGGACAGCTCTATGTTCGACATCAATCTTTAACACTTGGTCATCTCTATGTTTGACATCAGTCTTTAACACATGGTCAGCCCTATGTTTGACATCAGTCTTTAACACATGGTCAGCTCTATGTTTGACTTCAATCGTTAACACATGGATAGGTCTATGTTCGGCATCAATCTTAACACTTGGTCAGCTCTATGTTTGACATCAATCTTTAACACATGGTCAGCCCTATGTTTGACATCAATCTTTAACACTTGGTCAGCCCGATGTTTTACATCAGTCTTTAACACATGGACAGCTCTGTGCTGGACATCAATCTTTAACACATGGACAGCTCTATGTTCGACATCAATCTTTAACACATGGTCAGCTCTACGTTTGACTTCAAACTTTAACACACGGACAGCTCTATGTTCGACATCAATCTTAACACTTGGTCAGCCCTATGTTTGACATCAACCTTTAACACATGGTCAGCCCTATGTTTGGCATCAATCTTTAACACATGGTCAGCCCTATGTTTGACATCAATCTTTAACACGACGACAGTTCTATGTTTGACCTCAGTCTTGAACACATGGACACCTCTATGTTTGACATCAAACTTTCACACATTGCCAGCCCTATGTTTGACATCAATCTTTAACACCTGGCAAGCCCTATGTTTGACATCAATCTTTATCACAGGGTCAGCCCTATGTTTGACATAAATCTTTAACAAATGATCAGCTCTATGTTTGACATCGATCTTTAACACATGGACAGCTCTATGTTTGACATCAGTCTTTAACACAAGGACAGCCCTATGTTTGACATCAATCTTTAACACATGATCAGCTCTATGTTTGACATCAATCTTTAACACATGATCAGCTCCATGTTTGACATCTATCTTTAACACATGGTCAGCCCTATGTTTGACATCAGTCTTTAACACATGGTCTGCCCTATATTTGACATCAATCTTTAACACATGTTCAGCCCTATGTTTGACATCAATCTTTAACAAATCGCCATCACTAAGATTTACATCAATCTTTAACACATGGTCAGCCCAATGTTTGACATCAATCTTTAACACATGGTCAGCCCTATGTTTGACATCAGTCTTGAACACATGGATACCTCTATGTTTGATATCAAACTTTCACACATTGCCAGCCCTATGTTTGACATCAATCTTTAACAAATGGACAGCTCTATGTTCGACATCAATCTTTAACACTTGGTCATCTCTATGTTTGACATCAGTCTTTAACACATGGTCAGCCCTATGTTTGACATCAGTCTTTAACACATGGTCAGCTCTATGTTTGACTTCAATCGTTAACACATGGATAGGTCTATGTTCGGCATCAATCTTAACACTTGGTCAGCTCTATGTTTGACATCAATCTTTAACACATGGTCAGCCCTATGTTTGACATCAATCTTTAACACTTGGTCAGCCCGATGTTTTACATCAGTCTTTAACACATGGACAGCTCTGTGCTGGACATCAATCTTTAACACATGGACAGCTCTATGTTCGACATCAATCTTTAACACATGGTCAGCTCTACGTTTGACTTCAAACTTTAACACACGGACAGCTCTATGTTCGACATCAATCTTAACACTTGGTCAGCCCTATGTTTGACATCAATCTTTAACACATGTTCAGTCCTATGTTTGACATCAATCTTTAATACATGGACAGACCTATGTTCGACATCAATCTTTAACACTTGGTCAGCCCTATATTTGACATCAGTCTTTAACACATGGTCAGCCCTATGTTTGACATCAATCTTAAACAAAGGAAAGCCCTATGTTTGACATCAGTCTTTAAAACATAGACTGCTCTGTATTTGACATCAATCTTTGATGCATGGTCAGCCCTATGCTTGACATCAGGCTTTAACACATGGTCAGCTCTACGTTTCGCATCAATCTTGAACACATGGTCAGCCCTATGTTTGACATCAATCTTGAACAAATGGTCATTACTATGTTTTATATCAATCTTTAACACACGGTCTGCCCTAATTTTACATCAATCTTTAACACATAGTCAGCCCTATGTTTGACATCAATCTTTAACACATGGACAGCTCTATGTTTGACATCAATCTTGAACACATGGTCAGCCCTATGTTTGACATCAATCCTTAACAAATGGTCATCACTATGTTTTACATCAATCTTAAAAACATGGTCAGCTCTATGTTTGACATCAATCTTTAACAAAGGAAAGCTCTATGTTTGACATCTGTCATTAACACATGGGTAGCCCTGGGTTTGTCATCAGTCTTTAACACGTGGTCATCTCTATGTTTGACATCAATCTTTAACACATGGTCAGCCCGATGTTTGACATCAATCTTTAACACATGGTCAGCTCTATGTTTGACATCAATCTTTAACAAATGGTCATCACTATGTTTTACATCAATCTTTAACACTTGGTCATCAGTATGTTTTACATCAATCTTTAACAAATGGACAGCCCTATGTTTGTCGTCAATCTTTAACACTTGCTCAGCCCGATGTTTGACAACAGTCTTTAACGCATGGTCAGCCCTATGTTTGACATCAATCTTTAACACATGGTCATCTCTATATTTGACATCAATCTTTAACGCATGGTCAGCCCTATGTTTGACATCAATCTTTAACACATGGTCAGCCCGATGTTTCACATCAACCTTTAACTCATGGTCCGTACTATGTTTGACATCAATCTTTAACACGTGGACAGCTGAATGTTCGACATCAATCTTTAACACGTGGTCAGCTCTATGTTTGACATCAAACTTTAACACATGGCCAGCTCTATGTTTGACATCACTCTTTAACACATGGACAGCTCTGTTTGACATCAATCTTTAACACATGGTCAGCTCTATGTTTGACATCAGCCTTGAACACATGGACAGCTCTATGTTCGACATCAATCTTTAACACTTGGTCAGCCCTATTTTTGACATCAATCTTTAAGAAATGGTCATCACTATGTTTTACATCAATCTGTAACACACGGTCTGCCCTATGTTTGACATCAATCTTTAAACAAGGAAAGCTCTATGTTTGACATCAATCATTAACACATGGTCAGCTCTATGTTGAACATGAATCTTTAACACATGGTCAGCTCTATGTTAGACATCAATCTTTAACACATGGAGAGCCCTATGTTTGACATCAATCTTTAACACATAGACGGCTCGAAGTTTGACATCAGTCTTTAACACATTCACAGCCCTATGTTTGACATCAATCTTTAACATATGGTCAGCCCAATGTTTGACATCAATCTTTAACAGTTGGTAAGCCCAATGTTTGACATCAGTCTTTAACACATGGACAGCTCTATGTTTGACATCAATCTTTAACACTTGGTCAGCCCTATGTTTGACATCAGTCTTTAACACATGGACAGCTCTATGTTCGACATCAATCTTTAACACTTGTTCAGCCCTATGTTTGACATCAGTCTTTAACACATGGTCAGCCCTATGTTTGACATCAATCTTTAACACATGGTCAGCCCAATGTTTGACATCAATCTTTAACACATGGTCAGCCCTATGTATGACATCAGTCTTGAACACATGGATACCTCTATGTTTGACATCAAACTTTCACACATTGCCAGCCCTATGTTTGACATCAATCTTTAACAAATGGTCATCACTAAGTTTTACATCAATCTTTAACAAATGGACAGCCCTATGTTTGACATCAATCTTTAACACATGGACAGCTCTATGTTCGACATCAATCTTTAACACTTGGTCATCTCTATGTTTGACATCAGTCTTTAACACATGGTCATCTCTATGTTTGACATCAGTCTTTAACACATGGTCAGCTCTATGTTTGACTTCAATCGTTAACACATGGTCAGCCCGATGTTTTACATCAGTCTTTAACACATGGACAGCTCTGTGCTTGACATCAATCTTTAACACATGGACAGCTCTATGTTCGACATCAATCTTTAACACATGGTCAGCTCTACGTTTGACTTCAAACTTTAACACACGGACAGCTCTATGTTCGATCAATCTTAACACTTGGTCAGCCCTATGTTTGACATCAATCTTTAACACATGTTCAGTCCTATGTTTGACATCAATCTTTAATACATGGACAGACCTATGTTCGACATCAATCTTTAACACTTGGTCAGCCCTATATTTGACCTCAGTCTTTAACACATGGTCAGCCCTATGTTTGACATCAATCTTAAACAAAGGAAAGCCCTATGTTTGACATCAGTCTTTAAAACATAGACTGCTCTGTATTTGACATCAATCTTTGATGCATGGTCAGCCCTATGCTTGACATCAGGCTTTAACACATGGTCAGCTCTACGTTTCGCATCAATCTTGAACACATGGTCAGCCCTATGTTTGACATCAATCTTGAACAAATGGTCATCACTATGTTTTATATCAATCTTTAACACACGGTCTGCCCTAATTTTACATCAATCTTTAACACATAGTCAGCCCTATGTTTGACATCAATCTTTAACACATGGACAGCTCTATGTTTGACATCAATCTTGAACACATGGTCAGCCCTATGTTTGACATCAATCCTTAACAAATGGTCATCACTATGTTTTACATCAATCTTAAAAACATGGTCAGCTCTATGTTTGACATCAATCTTTAACAAAGGAAAGCTCTATGTTTGACATCTGTCATTAACACATGGGTAGCCCTGGGTTTGTCATCAGTCTTTAACACGTGGTCATCTCTATGTTTGACATCAATCTTTAACACATGGTCAGCCCGATGTTTGACATCAATCTTTAACACATGGTCAGCTCTATGTTTGACATCAATCTTTAACAAATGGTCATCACTATATTTTACATCAATCTTTAACACTTGGTCATCAGTATGTTTTACATCAATCTTTAACAAATGGACAGCCCTATGTTTGTCGTCAATCTTTAACACTTGCTCAGCCCGATGTTTGACAACAGTCTTTAACGCATGGTCAGCCCTATGTTTGACATCAATCTTTAACACATGGTCATCTCTATATTTGACATCAATCTTTAACGCATGGTCAGCCCTATGTTTGACATCAATCTTTAACACATGGTCAGCCCGATGTTTCACATCAACCTTTAACTCATGGTCCGTACTATGTTCGACATCAATCTTTAACACAGGGACAGCTCTATGTTTGACATGAGCATTTAAAACATGGACAGCCCTATGTATGACATCAATCTTTAACACATGGTCAGCCCTATGTTTGACATCAATCTTTTACACATGGTCTGCCCTATGTTTGACATCAATCTTTAACACATGGTCATCACTAAGATTTACATCAATCTTTAACACATGGTCAGCCCTATGTTTGACATCAGTCTTTAAGACATGGACAGCCCTATGTTTGACATCAGTCTTTAACACATGGACAGCTCTATATTTGACATCAATCTTTAACACATGTTCTGCCCAAAGTTTGACATCAATCTTTAACAAATGGTCATCACTAAGTTTTACATCAATCTTTAACACATGGACAGCCCTGTGTTTGCCGTCGGTCTTTAACACAAGATCATCACTAGTTTTACATCAATCTTTAACACATGGTCAGCCCTATGTTTGACATCAACCTTTAACACATGGTCAGCCCTATGTTTGACATCAATCTCTAACACGACGACAGTTCTATGTTTGACATCAATCTTTAACACATCGTCAGCCATATATTTGACTTCAATCTTTAACACATGGACACCTCTATGTTTGACATCCATCATTAACACTTGGACAGCCCTATGTTTGACATCAATCTTTAAGACATGGTCAGCTCTTTGTTTCACATCAATCATTAACACATGGTCAGCCCTATGTTTGACATCAGTCTTTAACACGTGGTCAGCCCTATGTTTGACATCAACCTTTAACACATGGTCATCACTATGTTTGACATCAATCTTTAACACGTGGTCAGCCCTATGTTTGACATCAACCTTTCACACATGGTCAGCACTATGTTTGACATCAATCTTGAACACTTGGTCAGCTCTATGTTTGACATCAGTCTTTAACACATGGACAGCCCTATGTTCAACATCAATCTTTAACACACAGTCAGCCCTATGTTTGACATCAATCTTTAACACATGGTCAGCCCTATGTTTGACATCGGCCTTTAGCACATGGACAGCCCTCTGTTTGACATCAATCTTTAACACATGGTCAGCCCTATGTTTGCCATCGGTCTTGAACACAAGATCATCACTAAGTTTTACATCAATCTTTAACACATGGTCAGCCCAATGTTTGACATCAGTCTTTAACACATGGACAGCTCTATATTTGACATCAATCTTTAACACATGTTCTGCCCAAAGTTTGACATCAATCTTTAACAAATGGTCATCACTAAGTTTTACATCAATCTTTAACACATGGACAGCCCTATGTTTGCCATCGGTCTTTAACACAAGATCATCACTAGTTTTACATCAATCTTTAACACATGGTCAGCCCTATGTTTGGCATCAATCTTTAACACATGGTCAGCCCTATGTTTGACATCAATCTCTAACACGACGACAGTTCTATGTTTGACCTCAGTCTTGAACACATGGACACCTCTATGTTTGACATCAAACTTTCACACATTGCCAGCCCTATGTTTGACATCAATCTTTAACAAATGATCAGCTCTATGTTTGACATCTATCTTTAACACATGGACAGCTCTATGTTTGACATCAGTCTTTAACACAAGGACAGCCCTATGTTTGACATCAATCTTTAACACATGATCAGCTCTATGTTTGACATCAATCTTTAACACATGATCAGCTCCATGTTTGACATCTATCTTTAACACATGGTCAGCCCTATGTTTGACATCAGTCTTTAACACATGGTCTGCCCTATATTTGACATCAATCTTTAACACATGTTCAGCCCTATGTTTGACATCAATCTTTAACAAATCGCCATCACTAAGATTTACATCAATCTTTAACACATGGTCAGCCCAATGTTTGACATCAATCTTTAACACATGGTCAGCCCTATGTTTGACATCAGTCTTGAACACATGGATACCTCTATGTTTGACATCAAACTTTCACACATTGCCAGCCCTATGTTTGACATCAATCTTTAACAAATGGACAGCTCTATGTTCGACATCAATCTTTAACACTTGGTCATCTCTATGTTTGACATCAGTCTTTAACACATGGTCAGCCCTATGTTTGACATCAGTCTTTAACACATGGTCAGCTCTATGTTTGACTTCAATCGTTAACACATGGTTAGGTCTATGTTCGGCATCAATCTTAACACTTGGTCAGCTCTATGTTTGACATCAATCTTTAACACATGGTCAGCCCTATGTTTGACATCAATCTTTAACACTTGGTCAGCCCGATGTTTTACATCAGTCTTTAACACATGGACAGCTCTGTGCTGGACATCAATCTTTAACACATGGACAGCTCTATGTTCGACATCAATCTTTAACACATGGTCAGCTCTACGTTTGACTTCAAACTTTAACACACGGACAGCTCTATGTTCGACATCAATCTTAACACTTGGTCAGCCCTATGTTTGACATCAACCTTTAACACATGGTCAGCCCTATGTTTGGCATCAATCTTTAACACATGGTCAGCCCTATGTTTGACATCAATCTTTAACACGACGACAGTTCTATGTTTGACCTCAGTCTTGAACACATGGACACCTCTATGTTTGACATCAAACTTTCACACATTGCCAGCCCTATGTTTGACATCAATCTTTAACACCTGGCAAGCCCTATGTTTGACATCAATCTTTATCACAGGGTCAGCCCTATGTTTGACATAAATCTTTAACAAATGATCAGCTCTATGTTTGACATCGATCTTTAACACATGGACAGCTCTATGTTTGACATCAGTCTTTAACACAAGGACAGCCCTATGTTTGACATCAATCTTTAACACATGATCAGCTCTATGTTTGACATCAATCTTTAACACATGATCAGCTCCATGTTTGACATCTATCTTTAACACATGGTCAGCCCTATGTTTGACATCAGTCTTTAACACATGGTCTGCCCTATATTTGACATCAATCTTTAACACATGTTCAGCCCTATGTTTGACATCAATCTTTAACAAATCGCCATCACTAAGATTTACATCAATCTTTAACACATGGTCAGCCCAATGTTTGACATCAATCTTTAACACATGGTCAGCCCTATGTTTGACATCAGTCTTGAACACATGGATACCTCTATGTTTGATATCAAACTTTCACACATTGCCAGCCCTATGTTTGACATCAATCTTTAACAAATGGACAGCTCTATGTTCGACATCAATCTTTAACACTTGGTCATCCCTATGTTTGACATCAGTCTTTAACACATGGTCAGCCCTATGTTTGACATCAGTCTTTAACACATGGTCAGCTCTATGTTTGACTTCAATCGTTAACACATGGATAGGTCTATGTTCGGCATCAATCTTAACACTTGGTCAGCTCTATGTTTGACATCAATCTTTAACACATGGTCAGCCCTATGTTTGACATCAATCTTTAACACTTGGTCAGCCCGATGTTTTACATCAGTCTTTAACACATGGACAGCTCTGTGCTGGACATCAATCTTTAACACATGGACAGCTCTATGTTCGACATCAATCTTTAACACATGGTCAGCTCTACGTTTGACTTCAAACTTTAACACACGGACAGCTCTATGTTCGACATCAATCTTAACACTTGGTCAGCCCTATGTTTGACATCAATCTTTAACACATGTTCAGTCCTATGTTTGACATCAATCTTTAATACATGGACAGACCTATGTTCGACATCAATCTTTAACACTTGGTCAGCCCTATATTTGACATCAGTCTTTAACACATGGTCAGCCCTATGTTTGACATCAATCTTAAACAAAGGAAAGCCCTATGTTTGACATCAGTCTTTAAAACATAGACTGCTCTGTATTTGACATCAATCTTTGATGCATGGTCAGCCCTATGCTTGACATCAGGCTTTAACACATGGTCAGCTCTACGTTTCGCATCAATCTTGAACACATGGTCAGCCCTATGTTTGACATCAATCTTGAACAAATGGTCATTACTATGTTTTATATCAATCTTTAACACACGGTCTGCCCTAATTTTACATCAATCTTTAACACATAGTCAGCCCTATGTTTGACATCAATCTTTAACACATGGACAGCTCTATGTTTGACATCAATCTTGAACACATGGTCAGCCCTATGTTTGACATCAATCCTTAACAAATGGTCATCACTATGTTTTACATCAATCTTAAAAACATGGTCAGCTCTATGTTTGACATCAATCTTTAACAAAGGAAAGCTCTATGTTTGACATCTGTCATTAACACATGGGTAGCCCTGGGTTTGTCATCAGTCTTTAACACGTGGTCATCTCTATGTTTGACATCAATCTTTAACACATGGTCAGCCCGATGTTTGACATCAATCTTTAACACATGGTCAGCTCTATGTTTGACATCAATCTTTAACAAATGGTCATCACTATGTTTTACATCAATCTTTAACACTTGGTCATCAGTATGTTTTACATCAATCTTTAACAAATGGACAGCCCTATGTTTGTCGTCAATCTTTAACACTTGCTCAGCCCGATGTTTGACAACAGTCTTTAACGCATGGTCAGCCCTATGTTTGACATCAATCTTTAACACATGGTCATCTCTATATTTGACATCAATCTTTAACGCATGGTCAGCCCTATGTTTGACATCAATCTTTAACACATGGTCAGCCCGATGTTTCACATCAACCTTTAACTCATGGTCCGTACTATGTTTGACATCAATCTTTAACACGTGGACAGCTGAATGTTCGACATCAATCTTTAACACGTGGTCAGCTCTATGTTTGACATCAAACTTTAACACATGGCCAGCTCTATGTTTGACATCACTCTTTAACACATGGACAGCTCTGTTTGACATCAATCTTTAACACATGGTCAGCTCTATGTTTGACATCAGCCTTGAACACATGGACAGCTCTATGTTCGACATCAATCTTTAACACTTGGTCAGCCCTATGTTTTACATCAATCCTTAACACATCGTCAGCCCTATGTTTGACATCAATCTTGAACACATGGTCAGCCCTATTTTTGACATCAATCTTTAAGAAATGGTCATCACTATGTTTTACATCAATCTGTAACACACGGTCTGCCCTATGTTTGACATCAATCTTTAAACAAGGAAAGCTCTATGTTTGACATCAATCATTAACACATGGTCAGCTCTATGTTGAACATGAATCTTTAACACATGGTCAGCTCTATGTTAGACATCAATCTTTAACACATGGAGAGCCCTATGTTTGACATCAATCTTTAACACATAGACGGCTCGAAGTTTGACATCAGTCTTTAACACATTCACAGCCCTATGTTTGACATCAATCTTTAACATATGGTCAGCCCAATGTTTGACATCAATCTTTAACAGTTGGTAAGCCCAATGTTTGACATCAGTCTTTAACACATGGACAGCTCTATGTTTGACATCAATCTTTAACACTTGGTCAGCCCTATGTTTGACATCAGTCTTTAACACATGGACAGCTCTATGTTCGACATCAATCTTTAACACTTGTTCAGCCCTATGTTTGACATCAGTCTTTAACACATGGTCAGCCCTATGTTTGACATCAATCTTTAACACATGGTCAGCCCAATGTTTGACATCAATCTTTAACACATGGTCAGCCCTATGTATGACATCAGTCTTGAACACATGGATACCTCTATGTTTGACATCAAACTTTCACACATTGCCAGCCCTATGTTTGACATCAATCTTTAACAAATGGTCATCACTAAGTTTTACATCAATCTTTAACAAATGGACAGCCCTATGTTTGACATCAATCTTTAACACATGGACAGCTCTATGTTCGACATCAATCTTTAACACTTGGTCATCTCTATGTTTGACATCAGTCTTTAACACATGGTCATCTCTATGTTTGACATCAGTCTTTAACACATGGTCAGCTCTATGTTTGACTTCAATCGTTAACACATGGTCAGCCCGATGTTTTACATCAGTCTTTAACACATGGACAGCTCTGTGCTTGACATCAATCTTTAACACATGGACAGCTCTATGTTCGACATCAATCTTTAACACATGGTCAGCTCTACGTTTGACTTCAAACTTTAACACACGGACAGCTCTATGTTCGATCAATCTTAACACTTGGTCAGCCCTATGTTTGACATCAATCTTTAACACATGTTCAGTCCTATGTTTGACATCAATCTTTAATACATGGACAGACCTATGTTCGACATCAATCTTTAACACTTGGTCAGCCCTATATTTGACCTCAGTCTTTAACACATGGTCAGCCCTATGTTTGACATCAATCTTAAACAAAGGAAAGCCCTATGTTTGACATCAGTCTTTAAAACATAGACTGCTCTGTATTTGACATCAATCTTTGATGCATGGTCAGCCCTATGCTTGACATCAGGCTTTAACACATGGTCAGCTCTACGTTTCGCATCAATCTTGAACACATGGTCAGCCCTATGTTTGACATCAATCTTGAACAAATGGTCATCACTATGTTTTATATCAATCTTTAACACACGGTCTGCCCTAATTTTACATCAATCTTTAACACATAGTCAGCCCTATGTTTGACATCAATCTTTAACACATGGACAGCTCTATGTTTGACATCAATCTTGAACACATGGTCAGCCCTATGTTTGACATCAATCCTTAACAAATGGTCATCACTATGTTTTACATCAATCTTAAAAACATGGTCAGCTCTATGTTTGACATCAATCTTTAACAAAGGAAAGCTCTATGTTTGACATCTGTCATTAACACATGGGTAGCCCTGGGTTTGTCATCAGTCTTTAACACGTGGTCATCTCTATGTTTGACATCAATCTTTAACACATGGTCAGCCCGATGTTTGACATCAATCTTTAACACATGGTCAGCTCTATGTTTGACATCAATCTTTAACAAATGGTCATCACTATGTTTTACATCAATCTTTAACACTTGGTCATCAGTATGTTTTACATCAATCTTTAACAAATGGACAGCCCTATGTTTGTCGTCAATCTTTAACACTTGCTCAGCCCGATGTTTGACAACAGTCTTTAACGCATGGTCAGCCCTATGTTTGACATCAATCTTTAACACATGGTCATCTCTATATTTGACATCAATCTTTAACGCATGGTCAGCCCTATGTTTGACATCAATCTTTAACACATGGTCAGCCCGATGTTTCACATCAACCTTTAACTCATGGTCCGTACTATGTTTGACATCAATCTTTAACACGTGGACAGCTGAATGTTCGACATCAATCTTTAACACGTGGTCAGCTCTATGTTTGACATCAATCTTTAACACATGGACAGCTCTGTTTGACATCAATCTTTAACACATGGTCAGCCCTATGTTTAACATCAACCTTTAACACATGGTCAGCTCTATGTTTGACATCAGCCTTGAACACATGGACAGCTCTATGTTCGACATCAATCTTTAACACTTGGTCAGCCCTATGTTTTACATCAATCCTTAACACATCGTCAGCCCTATGTTTGACATCAATCTTGAACACATGGTCAGCCCTATTTTTGACATCAAACTTTAAGAAATGGTCATCACTATGTTTTACATCAATCTGTAACACACGGTCTGCCCTATGTTTGACATCAATCTTTAAACAAGGAAAGCTCTATGTTTGACATCAATCATTAACACATGGTCAGCTCTATGTTGAACATGAATCTTTAACACATGGTCAGCTCTATGTTAGACATCAATCTTTAACACATGGAGAGCCCTATGTTTGACATCAATCTTTAACACATAGACGGCTCGAAGTTTGACATCAGTCTTTAACACATTCACAGCCCTATGTTTGACATCAATCTTTAACATATGGTCAGCCCAATGTTTGACATCAATCTTTAACAGTTGGTAAGCCCAATGTTTGACATCAGTCTTTAACACATGGACAGCTCTATGTTTGACATCAATCTTTAACACTTGGTCAGCCCTATGTTTGACATCAGTCTTTAACACATGGACAGCTCTATGTTCGACATCAATCTTTAACACTTGTTCAGCCCTATGTTTGACATCAGTCTTTAACACATGGTCAGCCCTATGTTTGACATCAATCTTTAACACCTGGACAGCTCTATGTTTGACATCAATCTTGAACACATGGTCAGCTCTATGTTTGACATCAATCTTGAACACATGGTCAGCCCTATTTTTGACATCAATCTTTAACAAATGGTCATCACTATGTTTTATATCAATCTTTAACACATGGTCAGACCTATGTTTTACATCAATCTTTAACAGATGGTCAGCCCAAATTTTACATCAATATTTAACAAAAGGTCAGCTCTATGTTTAACATCTGTCATTAACACATGGACAGCCCGATGTTTGACATCAATCTTTAACACGTGGTCAGCCCTATGTTTGACATCAATCTTTAACAAATGGTCATCACTATGTTTTACATCAATCTTTAAAACATGGTCAGCTCTATGTTTGACATCAATCTTTCACAAAGGAAAGCTCTATGTTTGACATCTGTCATTAACACATGGGTAGCCCTAGGTTTGACATCAATCTTTAACACATGGTCAGCTCTATGTTGAACATGAATCTTTAACACATGGTCAGCTCTATGTTAGACATCAATCTTTAACACATGGAGAGCCCTATGTTTGACATCAACCTTCAACACAAGTACAACTCAATGATTGACATCAGTCTTTAACACACGTTCATCTCCATGTTTGACATCAATCTTTAACACATGGACAGCTCTATGTTTGACATCAATCTTGAACACATGGTCAGCCCTATTTTTGACATCAATCTTTAAGAAATGGTCATCACTATGTTTTACATCAATCTGTAACACACGGTCTGCCCTATGTTTGACATCAATCTTTAAACAAGGAAAGCTCTATGTTTGACATCAATCATTAACACATGGTCAGCTCTATGTTGAACATGAATCTTTAACACATGGTCAGCTCTATGTTAGACATCAATCTTTAACACATGGAGAGCCCTATGTTTGACATCAATCTTTAACACATAGACGGCTCGAAGTTTGACATCAGTCTTTAACACATTCACAGCCCTATGTTTGACATCAATCTTTAACATATGGTCAGCCCAATGTTTGACATCAATCTTTAACAGTTGGTAAGCCCAATGTTTGACATCAGTCTTTAACACATGGACAGCTCTATGTTTGACATCAATCTTTAACACTTGGTCAGCCCTATGTTTGACATCAGTCTTTAACACATGGACAGCTCTATGTTCGACATCAATCTTTAACACTTGTTCAGCCCTATGTTTGACATCAGTCTTTAACACATGGTCAGCCCTATGTTTGACATCAATCTTTAACACATGGTCAGCCCAATGTTTGACATCAATCTTTAACACATGGTCAGCCCTATGTATGACATCAGTCTTGAACACATGGATACCTCTATGTTTGACATCAAACTTTCACACATTGCCAGCCCTATGTTTGACATCAATCTTTAACAAATGGTCATCACTAAGTTTTACATCAATCTTTAACAAATGGACAGCCCTATGTTTGACATCAATCTTTAACACATGGACAGCTCTATGTTCGACATCAATCTTTAACACTTGGTCATCTCTATGTTTGACATCAGTCTTTAACACATGGTCATCTCTATGTTTGACATCAGTCTTTAACACATGGTCAGCTCTATGTTTGACTTCAATCGTTAACACATGGTCAGCCCGATGTTTTACATCAGTCTTTAACACATGGACAGCTCTGTGCTTGACATCAATCTTTAACACATGGACAGCTCTATGTTCGACATCAATCTTTAACACATGGTCAGCTCTACGTTTGACTTCAAACTTTAACACACGGACAGCTCTATGTTCGATCAATCTTAACACTTGGTCAGCCCTATGTTTGACATCAATCTTTAACACATGTTCAGTCCGATGTTTGACATCAATCTTTAATACATGGACAGACCTATGTTCGACATCAATCTTTAACACTTGGTCAGCCCTATATTTGACATCAGTCTTTAACACATGGTCAGCCCTATGTTTGACATCAATCTTAAACAAAGGAAAGCCCTATGTTTGACATCAGTCTTTAAAACATAGACTGCTCTGTATTTGACATCAATCTTTGATGCATGGTCAGCCCTATGCTTGACATCAGGCTTTAACACATGGTCAGCTCTACGTTTCGCATCAATCTTGAACACATGGTCAGCCCAATGTTTGACATCAATCTTGAACAAATGGTCATCACTATGTTTTATATCAATCTTTAACACACGGTCTGCCCTAATTTTACATCAATCTTTAACACATAGTCAGCCCTATGTTTGACATCAATCTTTAACACATGGACAGCTCTATGTTTGACATCAATCTTGAACACATGGTCAGCCCTATGTTTGACATCAATCCTTAACAAATGGTCATCACTATGTTTTACATCAATCTTAAAAACATGGTCAGCTCTATGTTTGACATCAATCTTTAACAAAGGAAAGCTCTATGATTGACATCTGTCATTAACACATGGGTAGCCCTGGGTTTGTCATCAGTCTTTAACACGTGGTCATCTCTATGTTTGACATCAATCTTTAACACATGGTCAGCCCGATGTTTGACATCAATCTTTAACACATGGTCAGCTCTATGTTTGACATCAATCTTTAACAAATGGTCATCACTATATTTTACATCAATCTTTAACACTTGGTCATCAGTATGTTTTACATCAATCTTTAACAAATGGACAGCCCTATGTTTGTCGTCAATCTTTAACACTTGCTCAGCCCTATGTTTGACATCAATCTTTAACACATGGTCATCTCTATATTTGACATCAATCTTTAACGCATGGTCAGCCCTATGTTTGACATCAATCTTTAACACATGGTCAGCCCGATGTTTCACATCAACCTTTAACTCATGGTCCGTACTATGTTTGACATCAATCTTTAACACGTGGACAGCTGAATGTTCGACATCAATCTTTAACACGTGGTCAGCTCTATGTTTGACATCAAACTTTAACACATGGCCAGCTCTATGTTTGACATCAATCTTTAACACATGGACAGCTCTGTTTGACATCAATCTTTAACACATGGTCAGCCCTATGTTTAACATCAACCTTTAACACATGGTCAGCTCTATGTTTGACATCAGCCTTGAACACATGGACAGCTCTATGTTCGACATCAATCTTTAACACTTGGTCAGCCCTATGTTTTACATCAATCCTTAACACATCGTCAGCCCTATGTTTGACATCAATCTTGAACACATGGTCAGCCCTATTTTTGACATCAATCTTTAAGAAATGGTCATCACTATGTTTTACATCAATCTGTAACACACGGTCTGCCCTATGTTTGACATCAATCTTTAAACAAGGAAAGCTCTATGTTTGACATCAATCATTAACACATGGTCAGCTCTATGTTGAACATGAATCTTTAACACATGGTCAGCTCTATGTTAGACATCAATCTTTAACACATGGAGAGCCCTATGTTTGACATCAATCTTTAACACATAGACGGCTCGAAGTTTGACATCAGTCTTTAACACATTCACAGCCCTATGTTTGACATCAATCTTTAACATATGGTCAGCCCAATGTTTGACATCAATCTTTAACAGTTGGTAAGCCCAATGTTTGACATCAGTCTTTAACACATGGACAGCTCTATGTTTGACATCAATCTTTAACACTTGGTCAGCCCTATGTTTGACATCAGTCTTTAACACATGGACAGCTCTATGTTCGACATCAATCTTTAACACTTGTTCAGCCCTATGTTTGACATCAGTCTTTAACACATGGTCAGCCCTATGTTTGACATCAATCTTTAACACATGGACAGCTCTATGTTTGACATCAATCTTGAACACATGGTCAGCTCTATGTTTGACATCAATCTTGAACACATGGTCAGCCCTATTTTTGACATCAATCTTTAACAAATGGTCATCACTATGTTTTATATCAATCTTTAACACATGGTCAGACCTATGTTTTACATCAATCTTTAACAGATGGTCAGCCCAAATTTTACATCAATATTTAACAAAAGGTCAGCTCTGTGTTTAACATCTGTCATTAACACATGGACAGCCCGATGTTTGACATCAATCTTGAACACGTGGTCAGCCCTATGTTTGACATCAATCTTTAACAAATGGTCATCACTATGTTTTACATCAATCTTTAAAACATGGTCAGCTCTATGTTTGACATCAATCTTTCACAAAGGAAAGCTCTATGTTTGACATCTGTCATTAACACATGGGTAGCCCTAGGTTTGACATCAATCTTTAACACATGGTCAGCTCTATGTTGAACATGAATCTTTAACACATGGTCAGCTCTATGTTAGACATCAATCTTTAACACATGGAGAGCCCTATGTTTGACATCAACCTTCAACACAAGTACAACTCAATGATTGACATCAGTCTTTAACACACGTTCATCTCCATGTTTGACATCAATCTTTAACACATGGTCAGCCCTATGTTTGACATCAATCTTTAGCACATAGACTGCTCTAAGTTTGACATCAGTCTTTAACACATTCACATCCCTATGTTTGACATCAGTCTTTAACACATGGACAGCTCTGTGCTTGACATCAATCTTTAACACATGGACAGCTCAATGTTCGACATCAATTTTTAACACAGGGACAGCTCTATGTTTGACTTCAAACTTTAACACATGGTCAGCCCTATGTTTGACATCAATCTTTAACACATGGTCATCTCTATGTTTGACATCAGTCTTTAACACATGGTCAGCTCTATGTTTGACTTCAATCGTTAACACATGGATAGGTCTATGTTCGGCATCAATCTTAACACTTGGTCAGCTCTATGTTTGACATCAATCTTTAACACATGGTCAGCTCTATGTTTGACATCAATCTTTAACACATGGACAGCTCTGTGCTTGACATCAATCTTTAACACATGGACAGCTCTATGTTCGACATCAATCTTTAACACATGGTCAGCTCTACGTTTGACTTCAAACTTTAACACACGGACAGCTCTATGTTCGACATCAATCTTAACACTTGGTCAGCCCTATGTTTGACATCAATCTTTAACACATGTTCAGTCCTATGTTTGACATCAATCTTTAATACATGGACAGACCTATGTTCGACATCAATCTTTAACACTTGGTCAGCCCTATATTTGACATCAGTCTTTAACACATGGTCAGCCCTATGTTTGACATCAATCTTAAACAAAGGAAAGCCCTATGTTTGACATCAGTCTTTAAAACATAGACTGCTCTGTATTTGACATCAATCTTTGATGCATGGTCAGCCCTATGCTTGACATCAGGCTTTAACACATGGTCAGCTCTACGTTTCCCATCAATCTTGAACACATGGTCAGCCCTATGTTTGACATCAATCTTGAACAAATGGTCATCACTATGTTTTATATCAATCTTTAACACACGGTCTGCCCTAATTTTACATCAATCTTTAACACATAGTCAGCCCTATGTTTGACATCAATCTTTAACACATGGACAGCTCTATGTTTGACATCAATCTTGAACACATGGTCAGCCCTATGTTTGACATCAATCTTTAACACATGGTCAGCTCTATGTTTGACATCAATCTTTAACAAATGGTCATCACTATGTTTTACATCAATCTTTAACACTTGGTCATCAGTATGTTTTACATCAATCTTTAACAAATGGACAGCCCTATGTTTGTCGTCAATCTTTAACACTTGCTCAGCCCGATGTTTGACAACAGTCTTTAACGCATGGTCAGCCCTATGTTTGACATCAATCTTTAACACATGGTCATCTCTATATTTGACATCAATCTTTAACGCATGGTCAGCCCTATGTTTGTCGTCAATCTTTAACACTTGCTCAGCCCGATGTTTGACAACAGTCTTTAACGCATGGTCAGCCCTATGTTTGACATCAATCTTTAACACGTGGTCAGCTCTATGTTTGACATCAAACTTTAACACATGGCCAGCTCTATGTTTGACATCAATCTTTAACACATGGACAGCTCTGTTTGACATCAATCTTTAACACATGGTCAGCCCTATGTTTAACATCAACCTTTAACACATGGTCAGCTCTATGTTTGACATCAGCCTTGAACACATGGACAGCTCTATGTTCGACATCAATCTTTAACACTTGGTCAGCCCTATGTTTTACATCAATCCTTAACACATCGTCAGCCCTATGTTTGACATCAATCTTGAACACATGGTCAGCCCTATTTTTGACATCAATCTTTAAGAAATGGTCATCACTATGTTTTACATCAATCTGTAACACACGGTCTGCCCTATGTTTGACATCAATCTTTAAACAAGGAAAGCTCTATGTTTGACATCAATCATTAACACATGGTCAGCTCTATGTTGAACATGAATCTTTAACACATGGTCAGCTCTATGTTAGACATCAATCTTTAACACATGGAGAGCCCTATGTTTGACATCAATCTTTAACACATAGACGGCTCGAAGTTTGACATCAGTCTTTAACACATTCACAGCCCTATGTTTGACATCAATCTTTAACATATGGTCAGCCCAATGTTTGACATCAATCTTTAACAGTTGGTAAGCCCAATGTTTGACATCAGTCTTTAACACATGGACAGCTCTATGTTTGACATCAATCTTTAACACTTGGTCAGCCCTATGTTTGACATCAGTCTTTAACACATGGACAGCTCTATGTTCGACATCAATCTTTAACACTTGTTCAGCCCTATGTTTGACATCAATCTTTAACACCTGGACAGCTCTATGTTTGACATCAATCTTGAACACATGGTCAGCTCTATGTTTGACATCAATCTTGAACACATGGTCAGCCCTATTTTTGACATCAATCTTTAACAAATGGTCATCACTATGTTTTATATCAATCTTTAACACATGGTCAGACCTATGTTTTACATCAATCTTTAACAGATGGTCAGCCCAAATTTTACATCAATATTTAACAAAAGGTCAGCTCTATGTTTAACATCTGTCATTAACACATGGACAGCCCGATGTTTGACATCAATCTTGAACACATGGTCAGCCCTATGTTTGACATCAATCTTTAACAAATGGTCATCACTATGTTTTACATCAATCTTTAAAACATGGTCAGCTCTATGTTTGACATCAATCTTTCACAAAGGAAAGCTCTATGTTTGACATCTGTCATTAACACATAGGGTAGCCCTAGGTTTGACATCAATCTTTAACACATGGTCAGCTCTATGTTGAACATGAATCTTTAACACATGGTCAGCTCTATGTTAGACATCAATCTTTAACACATGGAGAGCCCTATGTTTGACATCAACCTTCAACACAAGTACAACTCAATGATTGACATCAGTCTTTAACACACGTTCATCTCCATGTTTGACATCAATCTTTAACACATGGTCAGCCCTATGTTTGACATCAATCTTTAGCACATAGACTGCTCTAAGTTTGACATCAGTCTTTAACACATTCACATCCCTATGTTTGACATCAGTCTTTAACACATGGACAGCTCTGTGCTTGACATCAATCTTTAACACATGGACAGCTCAATGTTCGACATCAATTTTTAACACAGGGACAGCTCTATGTTTGACTTCAGACTTTAACACATGGTCAGCCCTATGTTTGACATCAATCTTTAACACATGGTCAGTCCTATGTTTGACATCACTCTTTAATACATGGTCAGCCCAATGTCTGACATCAATCTTTAACATTCGGTCAGCCCTATGTTTGACATCAATCTTTCACACATGGTCAGCTCTATGTTTGACATCAGTCTTTAAAACATGGACTGCTCTGTATTTGACATCAATCTTTAACACATGGTCAGCTCAATGGTGAACATGAATCTTTAACACATGGTCAGCTCTATGTTAGACATCAATCTTTAACAAAGGAAAGCTCTATGTTTGACATCAATCTTTAACAAAGGAAAGCCCTATGTTTGACATGAGTCTTTAACAGACGTTCATCTCCATGTTTGACATCAATCTTTATCACATGGTCAGCCCTATGTTTGACATCAATCTTTAGCACATAGACTGCTGTAAGTTTGACATCAGTCTTTAACACATTCTCAGCCCTATGTTTGACATCAATCTTTAACACATCGACAGCTCTGTGCTTGACATCAATCTTTAACTCATGATCATCTCAATGTTTGACATCAATCATTAACATATGGTCAGCCCAATGTTTGACATCAGTCTTTAACACATGGAGAGCTCTATGTTTGACATCAATCTTTAACACAGGGTCAGCTCTATGTTTGACATCAATCTTTAACACATGGTCAGCCCAATGTTTGACATGGGTCTTTAACATATGGACAGCTCAATGTTAGATATCAGTCTTTAGCACAGGTTCAGTCCTATGTTTGACATCAATTTTAACAAATGGTCAGCCATATATTTGACATAAATCTTCAACTCATGGTCAGCCCTGTGTTGGACATCAATCTTTAACACATGGTCAGCTCTATGTTTGACATCAGTCTTTAACACATGGTCAGCTCTATGTTTGACATGAATCTTTAACACATGGTCAGCCCGATGTTTCACATCAACCTTTAGCTCATGGTCCGCACTATGTTTGACATCAATCTTTAACACATGGACAGCTCGATGTTCGACATCAATCTTTAACACATGGACAACTCTATGTTTGACATCAGTCTTTAACACATGGACAGCTCTGTTTGACATCAATCTTTAACACATGGACAGCCCTATGTTTGACATCAACCTTCAACACAAGGACAACTCTATGTTTGACATCAGTCTTTAACACACGTTCATCTCCATGTTTGACATCAATCTGTAACAAATGGTGAGCCCTATGTTTGACATCAATCTTTAGCACATTCACAACCCTCTGTTTGACATCAATCTTTAATACATGGACAGCCCTATGTTCGACATCAATCTTTAACACATGGTCAGCCCTATGTTTGACATCAATCTTCAACACTTGGTCAGCCCTATGTTTGACATCAATCTTTAGCACATGGACAGCTCTATGTTCGACATCAATCTTTAACACATGTTCAGTCCTATGTTTGACATCAATCTTTAGCACATAGACTGCTCTAAGTTTGACATCAGTCTTTAACACATTCACATCCCTATGTTTGACATCAGTCTTTAACACATAGACAGCTCTGTGCTTGACATCAATCTTTAACACATGGACAGCTCAATGTTCAACATCAATTTTTAACACAGGGACAGCTCTATGTTTGACTTCAAACTTTAACACATGGTCAGTCCTATGTTTGACATCACTCTTTAATACATGGACAGACCTATGTTCGACATCAATCTTTAACACATGGTCAGCCCTATGCTTGACATCAGGCTTTAACACATGGACAGCTCTACGTTTCGCATCAATCTTTAACACATGGTCAGCCCTGTGTTTGACATCGATCTTTAACAAATGGTCATCGCTATGTTTTACATCAATCCTGAACACATCGTCAGCCCTATGTTTGACATCAATCTGGAACACATGGTCAGCCCTATGTTTGACATCAATCTTTAACAAATGGTCATCACTATGTTTTACATCAATCTTTAAAACATGGTCAGCTCTATGTTTGACATCAATCTTTCACAAAGGAAAGCTCTATGTTTGACATCTGTCATTAACACATGGGTAGCCCTGGGTTTGACTTCAATCTTTAACACATGGTCAGCTCAATGGTGAACATGAATCTTTAACACATGGTCAACTCTATGTTAGACATCAATCTTTAACACATGGAGAGCCCTATGTTTGACATCAATCTTTAGCACATAGACTGCTCTAGGTTTGACATCAGTCTTTAATACATTCACAGCCCTATGTTTGACATCAATCTTTAACACATCGAAAGCTCTGTGCTTGACATCAATCTTTAACACATGGTCAGCTCAGTGTTTGACATCAATCATTAACATATGGTCAGCCCAATGTTTGACATCAGTCTTTAACACATGGACAGCTCTATGTTTGACATCAGTCTTTAACACAAGTTCATCTCCATGTTTGACATCAATCTTTAACACATGGTCAGTCCTATGTTTGACATCAATCTTTAATACATGGACAGCCCTATGTTCGACATCAATCTTTAACACATGGTCAGCCCTATTTTTGACATCAATCTTCAACACTTGGTCAGCCCTATGTTTGCCATCAATCTTTAACACATGTTCAGTCCTATGTTTGACATCAGTCTTTAACACATGGTCAGCTATATGTTTGACATCAATCTTAAACAAAGGAAAGCCTTATGTTTGACATCAGTCTTTAAAACATGGACTGCTCTGTATTTGACATCAATCTTTAACACATGGTCAGCCCTATGTTTGACATCAGGCTTTAACACATGGACAGCTCTACGTTTCACATCAATCTTTAACACATGGTCAGCCCTATGTTTGACATCGATCTTTAACAAATGGTCATCGCTATGTTTTACATCAATCCTCAACACATGTTCAGTCCTATGTTTGACATCAATCTTGAACACATGGTCAGCCCTATTTTTGACATCAATCTTTAAGAAATGGTCATCACTATGTTTTATATCAATCTTTAACACACGGTCTGCCCTATGTTTTACATCAATCTTTAACACATGGTCAGCCCTAATTTTACATCAATCTTGAACACGTGGTCAGCCCTCTGTTTGACAACAATCATTAACAAATGGTCATCACGATGTTTTACATCAATCTTTAACACATGGACACCTCTATGTTTGACACCAATCTTTAAAACATGGCCAGCCCTATGTTTGACATCAGGCTTTAACACATGGACAGCTCTATGTTTGACATCAATCTTTAACACATGGTCAGCCCAATGTTTGACATCGGTCTTTAACACATGGACAGCTCAATGTTTGACATCAGTCTTTAGTACAGGGTCAGCCCTATGTTTGACATCAATTTTAACACATGGTCAGCCATATATTTGACATCAATCTTTAACACATGGTCAGCCCTATGTTGGACATCAATCTTTAACACATGGTCAGCTCTATGTTTGACGTCAATGGTTAACACATGGTCAGCTCTATGTTTGCTATCAATCTTTAACACATGGTCCGCTCTATTTTTGACATCAATCTTTAACACATGGTCAGCTCTATGTTTGACGTCAATCTTTAACACATGGTCAGATCTATGTTTGACATCAATCTTTAACACATGGTCAGCCCCATGTTTGACATCAATCTTTATCACATGGACACCTCTATGTTTGACCTCAATCTTAAACACATGGCCCGCCCTATGTTTGACATCAATCTTTAACACATGGTCAGTCCTATGTTTGACATCAATCTTTAACACATGGTCAGCTCTATGTTTGACGTCAATCTTTAACATATGGTCAGCTCTGTGTTGACATCAATCTTTAACAAATGGTCATCACGGTGTTTTACATCAATCTTTAACACATGGTCATCACTATGTTTTACATCAATCTTTATCACATGGACAGCCCTATGTTTTACATCAATCTTTATCACATGGACACCTCTATGTTTGACATCAATCTTTAACACATAGTCAGCCCAATGTTTGACATCAATCTTTAACACATGGTCAGCTCTATGTTTGACATCAATCTTTAACACATGGTCAGTCCTATGTTTGACATCAATCTTTAACACATGGTCAGCTCTATGTTTGACGTCAATCTTTAACATATGGTCAGCTCTGTGTTGACATCAATCTTTAACAAATGGTCATCACGGTGTTTTACATCAATCTTTAACACATGGTCATCACTATGTTTTACATCAATCTTTATCACATGGACAGCCCTATGTTTTACATCAATCTTTATCACATGGACACCTCTATGTTTGACATCAATCTTTAACACATAGTCAGCCCAATGTTTGACATCAATCTTTAACACATGGTCAGCTCTATGTTTGACATCAATCTTTAACACATAGTCAGCTCTATGTTTTACATCAATCTTTATCACATGGACACCTCTATGTTTGACATAAACCTTTAACACATAGTCAGCCCTATGTTTGACATCAATCTCTAACACATGGTCAGTCCTATGTTTGACATCAATCTTTAACACATGGTCAGCTCTATGTTTGACGTCAATCTTTAACATATGGTCAGCTCTATGTTGACATCAATCTTGAACATATTGTCAGCCCTATGTTTGACATCAATCTTTAACAAATGGTCATCACTGTGTTTTACATCAATCTTTAACACATGGACAGCCCTATGTTTGACATCAATCGTTAACGCATGGTCAGTCCTATGTTTGACATCAGTCTTTAGCACATGGTCAGCCCTATGTTTTACATCAATCTTAAACAAAGGAAAGCCCTATGTTTGACATCAGTCTTTAAAACATGGACTGCTCTGTATTTGACATCAATCTTTAACACATGGTCAGCTCAATGGTGAACATGAATCTTTAACACATGGTCAGCTCTATGTTAGACATCAATCTTTAACAAAGGAAAGCTCTATGTTTGACATCAATCTTTAACAAAGGAAAGCTCTATGTTTGACATCAGTCTTTAACAGACGTTCATCTCCATGTTTGACATCAATCTTTAACACATGGTCAGCCCTATGTTTGACATCAATCTTTAGCACATAGACTGCTGTAAGTTTGACATCAGTCTTTAACACATTCTCAGCCCTATGCTTGACATCAATCTTTAACACATCGACAGCTCTGTGCTTGACATCAATCTTTAACTCATGGTCAGCTCAATGTTTGACATCAATCATTAACATATGGTCAGCCCAATGTTTGACATCAGTCTTTAACACAGGGTCAGCTCTATGTTTGACATCAATCTTTAACACATGGTCAGCCCAATGTTTGACATGGGTCTTTAACATATGGACAGCTCAATGTTAGATATCAGTCTTTAGCACAGGTTCAGTCCTATGTTTGACATCAATTTTAACAAATGGTCAGCCATATATTTGACATAAATCTTCAACTCATGGTCAGCCCTGTGTTGGACATCAATCTTTAACACATGGTCAGCTCTATGTTTGACATCAGTCTTTAACACATGGTCAGCTCTATGTTTGACATGAATCTTTAACACATGGTCAGCCCGATGTTTCACATCAACCTTTAACTCATGGTCCGCACTATGTTTGACATCAATCTTTAACACATGGACAGCTCGATGTTCGACATCAATCTTTAACACATGGACAACTCTATGTTTGACATCAGTCTTTAACACATGGACAGCTCTGTTTGACATCAATCTTTAACACATGGACAGCCCTATGTTTGACATCAACCTTCAACACAAGGACAACTCTATGTTTGACATCAGTCTTTAACACACGTTCATCTCCATGTTTGACATCAATCTGTAACAAATGGTGAGCCCTATGTTTGATATCAATCTTTAGCACATTCACAACCCTATGTTTGACATCAATCTTTAATACATGGACAGCCCTATGTTCGACATCAATCTTTAACACATGGTCAGCCCTATGTTTGACATCAATCTTCAACACTTGGTCAGCCCTATGTTTGACATCAATCTTTAGCACATGGACAGCTCTATGTTTGACATCAATCTTTAACACATGTTCAGTCCTATGTTTGACATCAATCTTTAGCACATAGACTGCTCTACGTTTGACATCAGTCTTTAACACATTCACATCCCTATGTTTGACATCAGTCTTTAACACATAGACAGCTCTGTGCTTGACATCAATCTTTAACACATGGACAGCTCAATGTTCAACATCAATTTTTAACACAGGGACAGCTCTATGTTTGACTTCAAACTTTAACACATGGTCAGTCCTATGTTTGACATCACTCTTTAATACATGGACAACTCTATGTTTGACATCAGTCTTTAACACATGGTCAGCCCTATGTTTGACATCAACCTTCAACACAAGGACAACTCTATGTTTGACATCAGTCTTTAACACAAGTTCATCTCCATGTTTGACATCAATCTTTAACACATGGTCAGTCCTATGTTTGACATCAATCTTTAATACATGGACAGCCCTATTTTTGACATCAATCTTCAACACTTGGTCAGCCCTATGTTTGCCATCAATCTTTAACACATGTTCAGTCCTATGTTTGACATCAGTCTTTAACACATGGTCAGCTATATGTTTGACATCAATCTTAAACAAAGGAAAGCCTTATGTTTGACATCAGTCTTTAAAACATGGACTGCTCTGTATTTGACATCAATCTTTAACACATGGTCAGCCCTATGTTTGACATCAGGCTTTAACACATGGACAGCTCTACGTTTCACATCAATCTTTAACACATGGTCAGCCCTATGTTTGACATCGATCTTTAACAAATGGTAATCGCTATGTTTTACATCAATCCTTAACACATGTTCAGTCCTATGTTTGACATCAATCTTGAACACATGGTCAGCCCTATTTTTGACATCAATCTTTAAGAAATGGTCATCACTATGTTTTATATCAATCTTTAACACACGGTCTGCCCTATGTTTTACATCAATCTTTAACACATGGTCAGCCCTAATTTTACATCAATCTTTAACACAAGGTCAGCTCTATGTTTAACATGAATCTTTAACACATGGTCAGCCCAATTTTTGACATCAATCTTTAACGAAGGAAAGGTCTATGTTTGACATCTGACATTAACACATGGACAGCCCTATGTTTGACATCAATCTTGAACACATGGTCAGCCCTATGTTTTACATCGATCTTTAATAAATGGTCATCGCTATGTTTTAAATCAATCCTTAACACATCGTCAGCCCTATGTTTGACATCAATCTTGAACACATGGTCAGCCCTCTGTTTGACAACAATCATGAACAAATGGTCATCACTATGTTTTACATCAATCTTTAACACATGGACACCTCTATGTTTGACACCAATCTTTAAAACATGGCCAGCCCTATGTTTGACATCAGGCTTTAACACATGGACAGCTCTATGTTTGACATCGGTCTTTAACACATGGACAGCTCAATGTTTGACATCAGTCTCTAGTACAGGGTCAGCCCTATGTTTGACATCAATTTTAACACATGGTCAGCCATATATTTGACATCAATCTTTAACACATGGTCAGCCCTATGTTGGACATCAATCTTTAACACATGGTCAGCTCTATGTTTGACGTCAATGGTTAACACATGGTCAGCTCTATGTTTGCTATCAATCTTTAACACATGGTCCGCTCTATTTTTGACATCAATCTTTAACACATGGTCAGCTCTATGTTTGACGTCAATCTTTAACACATGGTCAGATCTATGTTTGACATCAATCTTTAACACATGGTCAGCCCCATGTTTGACATCAATCTTTATCACATGGACACCTCTATGTTTGACCTCAATCTTAAACACATGGCCCGCCCTATGTTTGACATCAATCCTTAACACATGGTCAGTCCTATGTTTGACATCAATCTTTAACACATGGTCAGCTCTATGTTTGACGTCAATCTTTAACATATGGTCAGCTCTGTGTTGACATCAATCTTTAACAAATGGTCATCACGGTGTTTTACATCAATCTTTAACACATGGTCATCACTATGTTTGACATCAATCTTTAACACATAGTCAGCCCAATGTTTGACATCAATCTGTAACACATGGTCAGCCCGATGTTTGACATCAGTCTTTAACGCATGGTCAGCCCTATGTTTGTCATCAATCTTTAACACATGGTCAGCCCTATGTTAGACATCAATCTTTAACACATGGAGAGCACTATGTTTGACATCAACCATCAACACACGGACAACTCTATGTTTGACATCAGTCTTTAACATACGTTCTTCACCATGTTTGACATCAAAGTTTAACACATGGTCAGCCCTATGTTTGACATCAATCTTTAACACATGGTCAGTCCTATGTTTGACATCAATCTTTAATACATGGACAGCTCTATGTTTGACGTCAATCTTTAACATATGGTCAGCTCTATGTTGACATCAATCTTGAACATATTGTCAGCCCTATGTTTGACATCAATCTTTAACAAATCGTCATCACTGTGTTTTACATCAATCTTTAACACATGGTCATCACAATGTTTTACATCAATCTTTATCACATGGACAGCCCTATGATTTACATCACTCTTTAACACATGGACAGCCCTATGTTTGACATCAATCGTTAACGCATGGTCAGTCCTATGTTTGACATCAATCTGTAACACATGGTCAGCCCTATGTTTGACATCAGTCTTTAACACATGGTCAGCCCTATGTTTGTCATCAATCTTTAACACATGGTCAGCCCTATGTTAGACATCAATCTTTAACACATGGAGAGCACTATGTTTGACATCAACCATCAACACACGGACAACTCTATGTTTGACATCAGTCTTTAACATACGTTCTTCACCATGTTTGACATCAATCTTTAACACATGGTCAGCCCTATGTTTGACATCAGTCTTTAACACATTCACACCCCTATGTTTGACATCAATCTTTAACACAGGGACAACTCTATGTTTGACATCAGCATTAAACACATGGTCAGCTCTATGTTTGACATCAAACTTTAACACATGGACAGCTCTATGTTCAACATCAATCTTAACACTTGGTCAGCCCTATGTTTGACATCAATCTTTAGCACATAGACTGCTCTAAGTTTAACATCAGTCTTTAACACATTGACAGCCCTATGTTTGACATCAATCTTTAACACATGGACAGCTCTGTGCTTGACATCAATATTTAACACTTGTTCAGCCCTATGTTTGACATCAATCTTTAACACATGGTCAGCTCTATGTTTGCCATCAATCTTTTACACATGGTCAGCTCTATGTTTGACATCAATCTTAAACAAAGGAAAGCCCTATGTTTGACATCAGTCTTTAAAACATGGACTGCTCTGTATTTGACATCAATCTTTAACACATGGTCAGCCCCATGCTTGACATCAATCCTTAACACATCGTCAGCCCTATGTTTGACATCAATCTTGAACACATGGTCAGCCCTATGTTTGACATCAATCTTGAACAAATGGTCATCACTATGTTTTATATCAATCTTTAACACACGGTCTGCCCTATGTTTGACATCAATCTTTAAAACATGGTCAGCCCTAATTTTACATCAATCTTTAACACAAGGTCAGCTCTATGTTTAACATCAATCTTGAACAGATGGTCAGCCCTATGTTTGACATCAATCTTTAACAAATGGTCATCACTATGTTTTACATCAATCATTAAAACATGGTCAGCTCTATGTTTGACATCAATCTTTAACAAAGGGAAGCTCTATGTTTGACATCTGTCATTAACACTTGGGTAGCCCTGGGTTTGACATCAGTCTTTAACATGGTCAGCTCAATGTCGAACATGAATCTTTAACACATGGTCAGCTCTATGTTAGACATCAATCTTTAACACATGGACAACTCTATGTTTGACATCAGTCTTTAACACACGTTCATCTCCATGTTTGACATCAATCTTTAACACATGGTCAGCCCTATGTTTGACATCAATCTTTAGCACATAGACAGCTGTAAGTTTGACATCAGTCTTTAACACATTCACAGCCCTATGTTTGACATCAATCTTTAACACATCGACAGCTCAATGTTTGACATCAATCTTTAACACATGGACAGCTCTATGTTCGACATCAATCTTTAACACAGGGTCAGCTCTATGTTTGACATCAATCTTTAACACATGGTCTGCCCAATGTTTGACATCAGTCCTTAACACATGGACAGCTCAATGTTTGACATCAGTCTTTAGCACAGGGTCAGCCCTATGTTTGACATCAATTTTAACAAATGTCAGCCATACATTTAACACATGGTCCGCCCTGTGTTGGAGATCAATTTTTATCACATGGTCAGCCCTGTGTTGGACATCAATCTTTAACACATGGTCAGCTCTATGTTTGACATCAGTCTTTAACACATGGTCAGCTATATGTTTGACATCAATCTTAAACAAAGGAAAGCCTTATGTTTGACATCAGTCTTTAAAACATGGACTGCTCTGTATTTGACATCAATCTTTAACACATGGTCAGCCCTATGTTTGACATCAGGCTTTAACACATGGACAGCTCTACGTTTCACATCAATCTTTAACACATGGTCAGCCCTATGTTTGACATCGATCTTTAACAAATGGTAATCGCTATGTTTTACATCAATCCTTAACACATGTTCAGTCCTATGTTTGACATCAATCTTGAACACATGGTCAGCCCTATTTTTGACATCAATCTTTAAGAAATGGTCATCACTATGTTTTATATCAATCTTTAACACACGGTCTGCCCTATGTTTTACATCAATCTTTAACACATGGTCAGCCCTAATTTTACATCAATCTTTAACACAAGGTCAGCTCTATGTTTAACATGAATCTTTAACACATGGTCAGCCCAATTTTTGACATCAATCTTTAACGAAGGAAAGGTCTATGTTTGACATCTGACATTAACACATGGACAGCCCTATGTTTGACATCAATCTTGAACACATGGTCAGCCCTATGTTTTACATCGATCTTTAATAAATGGTCATCGCTATGTTTTAAATCAATCCTTAACACATCGTCAGCCCTATGTTTGACATCAATCTTGAACACATGGTCAGCCCTCTGTTTGACAACAATCATGAACAAATGGTCATCACTATGTTTTACATCAATCTTTAACACATGGACACCTCTATGTTTGACACCAATCTTTAAAACATGGCCAGCCCTATGTTTGACATCAGGCTTTAACACATGGACAGCTCTATGTTTGACATCGGTCTTTAACACATGGACAGCTCAATGTTTGACATCAGTCTCTAGTACAGGGTCAGCCCTATGTTTGACATCAATTTTAACACATGGTCAGCCATATATTTGACATCAATCTTTAACACATGGTCAGCCCTATGTTGGACATCAATCTTTAACACATGGTCAGCTCTATGTTTGACGTCAATGGTTAACACATGGTCAGCTCTATGTTTGCTATCAATCTTTAACACATGGTCCGCTCTATTTTTGACATCAATCTTTAACACATGGTCAGCTCTATGTTTGACGTCAATCTTTAACACATGGTCAGATCTATGTTTGACATCAATCTTTAACACATGGTCAGCCCCATGTTTGACATCAATCTTTATCACATGGACACCTCTATGTTTGACCTCAATCTTAAACACATGGCCCGCCCTATGTTTGACATCAATCCTTAACACATGGTCAGTCCTATGTTTGACATCAATCTTTAACACATGGTCAGCTCTATGTTTGACGTCAATCTTTAACATATGGTCAGCTCTGTGTTGACATCAATCTTTAACAAATGGTCATCACGGTGTTTTACATCAATCTTTAACACATGGTCATCACTATGTTTGACATCAATCTTTAACACATAGTCAGCCCAATGTTTGACATCAATCTGTAACACATGGTCAGCCCGATGTTTGACATCAGTCTTTAACGCATGGTCAGCCCTATGTTTGTCATCAATCTTTAACACATGGTCAGCCCTATGTTAGACATCAATCTTTAACACATGGAGAGCACTATGTTTGACATCAACCATCAACACACGGACAACTCTATGTTTGACATCAGTCTTTAACATACGTTCTTCACCATGTTTGACATCAAAGTTTAACACATGGTCAGCCCTATGTTTGACATCAATCTTTAACACATGGTCAGTCCTATGTTTGACATCAATCTTTAATACATGGACAGCTCTATGTTTGACGTCAATCTTTAACATATGGTCAGCTCTATGTTGACATCAATCTTGAACATATTGTCAGCCCTATGTTTGACATCAATCTTTAACAAATCGTCATCACTGTGTTTTACATCAATCTTTAACACATGGTCATCACAATGTTTTACATCAATCTTTATCACATGGACAGCCCTATGATTTACATCACTCTTTAACACATGGACAGCCCTATGTTTGACATCAATCGTTAACGCATGGTCAGTCCTATGTTTGACATCAATCTGTAACACATGGTCAGCCCTATGTTTGACATCAGTCTTTAACACATGGTCAGCCCTATGTTTGTCATCAATCTTTAACACATGGTCAGCCCTATGTTAGACATCAATCTTTAACACATGGAGAGCACTATGTTTGACATCAACCATCAACACACGGACAACTCTATGTTTGACATCAGTCTTTAACATACGTTCTTCACCATGTTTGACATCAATCTTTAACACATGGTCAGCCCTATGTTTGACATCAGTCTTTAACACATTCACACCCCTATGTTTGACATCAATCTTTAACACAGGGACAACTCTATGTTTGACATCAGCATTAAACACATGGTCAGCTCTATGTTTGACATCAAACTTTAACACATGGACAGCTCTATGTTCAACATCAATCTTAACACTTGGTCAGCCCTATGTTTGACATCAATCTTTAGCACATAGACTGCTCTAAGTTTAACATCAGTCTTTAACACATTGACAGCCCTATGTTTGACATCAATCTTTAACACATGGACAGCTCTGTGCTTGACATCAATATTTAACACTTGTTCAGCCCTATGTTTGACATCAATCTTTAACACATGGTCAGCTCTATGTTTGCCATCAATCTTTTACACATGGTCAGCTCTATGTTTGACATCAATCTTAAACAAAGGAAAGCCCTATGTTTGACATCAGTCTTTAAAACATGGACTGCTCTGTATTTGACATCAATCTTTAACACATGGTCAGCCCCATGCTTGACATCAATCCTTAACACATCGTCAGCCCTATGTTTGACATCAATCTTGAACACATGGTCAGCCCTATGTTTGACATCAATCTTGAACAAATGGTCATCACTATGTTTTATATCAATCTTTAACACACGGTCTGCCCTATGTTTGACATCAATCTTTAAAACATGGTCAGCCCTAATTTTACATCAATCTTTAACACAAGGTCAGCTCTATGTTTAACATCAATCTTGAACAGATGGTCAGCCCTATGTTTGACATCAATCTTTAACAAATGGTCATCACTATGTTTTACATCAATCATTAAAACATGGTCAGCTCTATGTTTGACATCAATCTTTAACAAAGGGAAGCTCTATGTTTGACATCTGTCATTAACACTTGGGTAGCCCTGGGTTTGACATCAGTCTTTAACATGGTCAGCTCAATGTCGAACATGAATCTTTAACACATGGTCAGCTCTATGTTAGACATCAATCTTTAACACATGGACAACTCTATGTTTGACATCAGTCTTTAACACACGTTCATCTCCATGTTTGACATCAATCTTTAACACATGGTCAGCCCTATGTTTGACATCAATCTTTAGCACATAGACAGCTGTAAGTTTGACATCAGTCTTTAACACATTCACAGCCCTATGTTTGACATCAATCTTTAACACATCGACAGCTCAATGTTTGACATCAATCTTTAACACATGGACAGCTCTATGTTCGACATCAATCTTTAACACAGGGTCAGCTCTATGTTTGACATCAATCTTTAACACATGGTCTGCCCAATGTTTGACATCAGTCCTTAACACATGGACAGCTCAATGTTTGACATCAGTCTTTAGCACAGGGTCAGCCCTATGTTTGACATCAATTTTAACAAATGTCAGCCATACATTTAACACATGGTCCGCCCTGTGTTGGAGATCAATTTTTATCACATGGTCAGCCCTGTGTTGGACATCAATCTTTAACACATGGTCAGCTCTATGTTTGACATCAGTCTTTAACACATGGTCAGCTCTATGTTTGACATCAGGCTTTAAAACATGGACAGCTCTACGTTTCACATCAATCTTTAACACATGGTCAGCCCTATGTTTGACATCGATCTTTAACAAATGGTCATCGCTAAGTTTTACATCAATCCTTAACACATCGTCAGCCCTATGTTTGACATCAATCTTGAACACATCGTCAGCCCTATGTTTGACATCAATCTTTAAGAAATGGTCATCACTATGTTTTATATCAATCTTTAACACACAGTCTGCCCTATGTTTGACATCAATCTTTAACACATGGTCAGCCCTAATTTTACATCAATCTTTAACACAAGGTCAGCTCTATGTTTAACATCAATCTTGAACAAAGGAAAGCTCTATGTTTGACATCAGTCTTTAACTCATGGTCAGCTCTATGTTTGACATCAGTCTTTAACAAATGGTCATCACTATGTTTTACATCAATCTTTAAAACATGGTCAGCTCTATGTTTGACATCAATCTTTAACAAAGGAAAGCTCTATGTTTGACATCAGTCTTTAACGCATGGTCAGCCCTATGTTTGACATCAATCTTTAACACATGGTCAGCCCTATGTTAGACATCAATCTTTAACACATGGAGAGCACTATGTTTGACATCAACCTTCAACACACGGACAACTCCATGTTTGACATCAGTCTTTAACACACATTCATCTCCATGTTTGACATCAATCTTTAACACATGGTCAGCCCTATGTTTGACATCAATCTTTAGCACATAGACTACTCTAAGTTTGACATCAGTCTTTAACACATTCACACCCCTATGTTTGACATCAATCTTTAACACATGGACAGCCCTATGTTTAACATCAATCTTTTTAGCACATAGACTGCTCTAAGTTTGACATCAGTCTTTAACACATTCACACCCCTATGTTTGACCTCAATCTTTAACACATGGACAGCTCTGTGTTCGACATCAATCTTTAAAACAGGGACAGCTCTATGTTTGACATCAGCATTTAACACATGGTCAGCTCTGTGTTTGACTTCAAACTTTAACACATGGACAACTCTATGTTCGACATCAATCTTAACACTTGGTCAGCCCTATGTTTGACATCAATCTTTAACACATGGACAGCTCTACGTTTCACATCAATCTTTAACACATGGTCAGCCCTATGTTTGACTTCGATCTTTAACAAATGGTCATCGCTAAGTTTTACATCAATCGTTAACACATCGTCAGCCCTATGCTTGACATCATTCTTGAACACATGGACAGCCCTATGTTTGACATCAATCTTTAACACAAGGTCATCACTATGTTTTACATCAATATTTAAAACATGGTCAGCTCTATGTTAGACATCAATCTTTAACAAAGGAAAGCTCTATGTTTGACATCAATCTTTAACAAAGGAAAGCTCTATGTTTGACATCAGTCTTTAACAGACGTTCATCTCCATGTTTGACATCAATCTTTAACACATGGTCAGCCCTATGTTTGTCATCAATCTTTAGCACATAGACTGCTGTAAGTTTGACATCAGTCTTTAACACATTCACAGCCCTATGTTTGACATCAATCTTTAATACATCGACAGCTCTGTGCTTGACATCAGTCTTTAACACATGGACAGCTCTATGTTTGACATCAATCTTTAACACAGGGTCAGCTCTATGTTTGACATCAATCTTTAACACATGGTCAGCCCAATGTTTGACCTCGGTTTGTAACACATGCACAGCTCAATGTTTGACATCAGTCTTTTGCACAGGGTCAGACCTGTGTTTGACATCAGTTTTAACACATGGTCAGCCATACATTTGACATAAATCTTTAACACATGGTCAGCCCTGTGTTGGACATCAATCTTTAACACATGGTCAACTCTATGTTTGACATCAAACTTTACCACATGGTCAGACCTATGTTAGACATCAATCTTTAAGAAATGGTCATCACTATGTTTTATATCAATCTTTAACACACGGTCTGCCCTATGTTTGACATCAATCTTTAACACATGGTCAGCCCTAATTTTACATCAATCTTTAACACAAGGTCAGCTCTATGTTTACCATCAATCTTGAACACATGGTCAGCCCTATGTTTGACATCAATCTATAACAAATGGTCATCACTATGTTTTACATCAGCCTTTAAAACATGGTCAGCTCTATGTTTGACATCAATCTTTAACAAAGGAAAGCTCTATGTTTGACATCTGTCATTAACACATGGGTAGCCCTGGGTTTGACGTCAATCTTTAACACATGGTCAGCTCTATGTTGAACATGAATCTTTACACATGGTCCGCACTATGTTTGACATCAACCTTCAACACAAGGACAACTCTATGTTTGACATCAGTCTTTAACACACGTTCATCTCCATGTTTGACATCAATCTTTAACACATAGACTGCTCTAAGTTTGACATCAGTCTTTAACACATTCACAGCCCTATGTTTGACATCAATCTTTAACACATCGACAGCTCAATGTTTAACATCAATCTTTAACACATGGACAGCTCTATGTTTGACATCAATCTTTAACACAGGGTCAACTCTATGTTTGACATCAATCTTTAACAAATGGTCATCACTATGTTTTACATTAATCTTTAAAACATGGTCAGCTCTATGTTTGACATCAATCTTTAACACATGGACAGCCCTATGTTTGACATCAGTCATTAACACATGGACAGCCCTATGTTTGACATCAATCTTTAACACATGGTCAGCTCTATGTTTGACATCAATCTTTAACACATGGACAGCCCTATGTTTGACATCAGTCATTAACACAAGGACAACTCTATGTTTGACATCATTCTTTAACACATGTTCATCTTAATGTTTGACATCAATCTTGAACACATGGACAGCCCTATGTTCGACATCAATCTTTAACACTTGGTCAGCCCTATGTTTGACATCAATCTTTAACACATGGTCAGACCAATGTTCGACATCAATCTTTAACACATGGTCAGCTCTATGTTTGACATCAATCTTTAACACATGGAGAGCCCTATGTTTGACATCAACCTTCAACACTAGGACAACTCTATGTTTGACATCAGTCTTTAACACACGTTCATCTCCATGTTTGACATCAATTTTTAACACATGGTCAGCTCTATGTTGACATCAATCTTGAACACATGGTCAGCCCTACGTTTGACATCAATCTTTAACAAATGGTCATCACCCATGTTTTATATCAATCTTTAACACACGGTCTGCCCTATGTTTTACATCAATCTTTAACACATGGTCAGCCCTAATTTTACATCAATCTTTAACACAAGGTCAGCTCTATGTTTAACATCAATCTTTAACACATGGTCAGCCCAATTTTTGACATCAATCTTTAACAAAGGAAAGCTCTATGTTTGACATCTGTCATTAACAGTTGGACAGCCCTATGTTTGACATCAATCTTTAACACATGGTCAGCTCTATGTTTGACATCAATCTGAAACACATGGTCAGCCCTATGTTTTACATCAATCTTTAACACATGGACTGCCCTATGTTTGACATCAATCGTTAACGCAAGGTCAGCCCTATGTTTGACATCTATCTTTAACACATGGTCAGCCCTATGTTTGACATCAGTCTTTAACGCATGGTCAGCCCTATGTCAGACATCAATCTTTAACACAGGGACAGCCCTATGTTTGACATCAGTCTTTAACACACGTTCATCTCCATGTTTGACATCAATCTTTTACACATGGTCAGCCCTATGTTTGACATCAATCTTTAGCACATAGACTGCTGTTAGTTTGACATCAGTCTTTAACACATTCACAGCCCTATGTTTGACATCAATCTTTAACACATGGACAGCTCTGTGCTTGACATCAATCTTTAACACATGGACAGCTCTCTGTTCGACATCAATCATTAACACAGGGACAGCTCTATGTTTGACATCAGCATTTAACACATGGTCAGTTCTATGTTTGACTTCAAACTTTAACACATGGACAGCTCTATGTTCGACATCAATCTTTAACACATGGACAGCCCTATGTTTGACATCAATCGTTAACACATGGTCAGCCCTATGTTCGACATCAATCTTTAACACATGTTCAGTCCTATGTATGACATCAGTCTTTAACACATGGTCAGCCCTATGTTTGACATCAATCTTTTACACATGGTCAGCTCTATGTTTGACATCAGTCTTTAAAACATGGACTGCTCTGTATTTCACATCAATCTTTAACACAAGGTCAGCCCTTTGCTTGACATCGATCTTTAACAAATGGTCCTCGCTATGTTTTACATCAATCCTTAACACATCGTCTGCCTTATGTTTTACATCAATCTTTAACAAATGGTCATCACTATGTTGTATATCAATCTTTAACATACGGTCTGCTCTATGTTTGACACCAATCTTTAACACATGGTCTGCCCAATTTTTGACATCAATCACTAACAAAGGAAAGCTGTATGTTTGACATCTGTCGTTAACAGTTGGACAGCTCTATGTTTGACATCAATCTTTAACACATGGACAGCCCTAAGTTTGACATCAGTCATTAACACGTGGACAGCCCTATGTTTGACATCAATCTTTAACACATGGTCAGCTCTATGTTGAACATGAATCTTGAACACATGGTCAGCTCTATGTTTGACATCAATCTTTAACACATGGAGAGCCCTATGTTTGACATCAATCTTGAACACATAGACTGCTCTAAGTTTGACATCAGTCTTTAACACATTCACAGCCCTATGTTTGACATCAATCTTTAACACATGGACAGCTCTATGTTTGACATCAATCTTTAACACATGGTCAGCCCAATGTTGACATCGGTCTTTAACACATGGACAGCTCAATGTTTGACATCAGTGTTTAGCACAAGGTCAGCCCTATGTTTGATATCAAATTTAACACATGGTCAGCCATATATTTGACATCAATCTTTAACACATGGTCAGCCCTATGTTTGACATCAATCTTTAACACATGGACAGCTCTATGTTTGACATCAATCTTTAACACAGGGTCAGCTCTATGTTTGACATCAATCTTTAACACATGGACAGCTCTATGTTTGACATCAATCTTTAACACAGGGTCAGCTCTATGTTTGACATCAATCTTTAACGCATGGTCAGCCCAATGTCTGACATGGGTCCTTAACACATGGACAGCTCAATGTTTGACAACAGTCTTTAGCACAGGGTCAGCCCTATGTTTGACATCAATTTTAACAAATGGTCAGCCATATATTTGACATAAATCTTTAACACATGGTCAGCCCTGTGTTGGACATCAATCTTTAACACATGGTCAGCTCTATGTTTGACATCAGTCTTTAACACATGGTCAGCCCCATGTTTCACATCAACCTTTAACTCATGGTCCGCACTATGTATGACATCAATCTTTAATACGTGTACAGCCCTATGTTCGACATCAATCTTTAACACATGTTCAGCCCTATGTTTGACATCAATCTTTAACACATGGACAGCTCTATGTTAGACATCAATCTTTAACACATGGACAGCTCTATGTTTGACTTCAAACTTTAACACATGGACAGCTCTATGTTCGACATCAATCTTAACATTTGGTCAGGCCTATGTTTGACATCAATCTTTAACACATGGTCAGCTCTATGTTTGACATCAATCTTAAACAAAGGAAAGCCCTTTGTTTGACATCAGTCTTTAAAACATGGACTGCTCTGTATTTGACATCAATCTTTAACACATGGTCAGCCCTATGTTTGAGATCAGTCATTAACACGTGGACAGCCCTATGTTTGACATCAACCTTCAACACAAGGACAACTCTATGTTTGACATCAGTCTTTAACACACGTTCATCTCCATGTTTGACATCAATCATTAACACATGGTCAGCCCTATGTTTGACATCAATCTTTAACACATAGACGGCTCTAAGTTTGACATCAGTCTTTAACACATTCACAGCCCTATGTTTGACATCCGTCTTTAACACATGGACAGCTCTATGTTTTACATCAATCTTTAACACAGGGTCAGCACTATGTTTGACATCAGTGTTTAACACATGGTCAGCCCGATGTTTGACATCAGTCTTTAACACATGGCCAGCCCTATGTTTGACATCAATCTTTAACACATGGACAGCTCGATGTTTGACATCAATCTTTAACACAGGGTCAGCTCTATGTTTGACATCAATCTTTAACACATGGTCAGCCCAATGTCTGACATGGGTCCTTAACACATGGACAGCTCAATGTTTGACAACAGTCTTTAGCACAGGGTCAGCCCTATGTTTGACATCAATTTTAACAAATGGTCAGCCATATATTTGACATAAATCTTTAACACATGGTCAGCCCTGTGTTGGACATCAATCTTTAACACATGGTCAGCTCTATGTTTGACATCAGTCATTAACACATGGTCAGCCCCATGTTTCACATCAACCTTTAACTCATGGTCCGCACTATGTATGACATCAATCTTTAATACGTGGACAGCCCTATGTACGACATCAATCTTTAACACAGGGACAGCTCTATGTTAGACATCAATCTTTAACACATGGACAGCTCTATGTTAGACATCAATCTTTAACACATGGACAGCTCTATGTTTGACTTCAAACTTTAACACATGGACAGCTCTATGTTCGACATCAATCTTTAACACAGGGTCAGCTCTATGTTAGACATCAATCTTTAACACATGGTCAGCCCAATGTTTGACATCGGTCTTTAACAAAGGGTCAGCCCTATTTTTGACATCAATTTGAACACATGGTCAGCCCTATATTTGACATCAATCTTGAACACATGGTCAGCCCTGTGTTGGACATCAATCTTTAACACATGTTCAGCCCTACGTTTGACATCAATCTTTAACACATGGACAGCTCTATGTTTGACATCAATCTTTAACCCATGTTCAGCCCTATCTTTGACATCAATCTTTAACAAATCGTCAGCACTAAGTTTTACATCAATCTTTAACACATGGTCAGCCATATGTTTGACATCAATCTTTATCTCATGGTCAGCTCTATGTTTGACATCAGTCTTTAACACATGGCCAGCTCTATATTTGATATCAATCTTGAACACATGGCCAGCCCTATGTTTGACATCAATGTTTAACACATGGTCAGCTCTATGTTTGACATCAATCTTTAACACATGTTCAGCTCTATGTTGACATCAATCTTTAACACATGTTCAGCCCTATGTTTGACCTCAATCTTTAACACATGTTCAGCTCTATGTTTGACATCAATCTTTAACACATGGAGAGCTCTATGTTTGACATCAATCTTTAAAACATGGTCAGCCCAATGTTTCACATCAATCTTTAACACATTTTCAGCTCTATGTTTGACATCATCTTTAACACATGGTCAGCCCTATGTTTGACATCAATCTTTAACACATGGTCAGCTCTATGTTTGACATCAATCTTTAACACATGGACAGCCCTGTGTTTGACATCAGTCTTAAACACAATATCATCACTAAGTTTTACATCAATCTTTAACACATGAACAGCTCTATATTTGACATCCGTCTTTAACACATGGACAGCTCTATATTTGACATCAATCTTTAACACATGTTCAGCTCTATGTTTGACATCAGTCTTTAACACATGGTCTGCCCGGTGTTTGACATCAATCTTTAACACATAGACGGCTCTAAGTTTGACATCAGTCTTTAAGACATTCACAGCCCTATGTTTGACATCATTCTTTAACATATGTTCAGCCCAATTTTTGACATCAATCTTTAACACATGGACAGCCCCATGTTTGACATCAATCTTTATCTCATGGTCAGCTCTATGTTTGATATCAATCTTGAACACATGGCCAGCCCTATGTTTGACATCAATGTTTAACACATTTTCAGCTCTATGTTTGACATCATCTTTAACACATGGTCAGCCCTATGTTTGACATCAATCTTCAACACATGTTCAGCCCGATGTTTCACATCAACCTTTAACTCATGGTCCGCACTGTGTTTGACATCAACCTTCAACACAAGGACAACTCCAAGTTTGACATCAATCTTTAACACACGTTCATTTCCATGTTTGACATCAATCATTAACACATAGACGGCTCTAAGTTTGACATCAGTCTTTAACACATTCACAGCCCTCTGTTTGACATCAATCTTTAACATATGTTCAGCCCAATTTTTGACATCAATCTTTAACACATGGTCAGCCCAATGTTTGACATCAGTCTTTAACACATGGACAGCTCTATGTTTGACATCAATCTTTAACACATGGTCAGCCCTATGTTTGACATCAATCTTTAACACATAGACGGCTCTAAGTTTGACATCAGTCTTTAACACATTCACAGCCCTATGTTTGACATCTGTCTTTAACACATGGACAGCTCTATATTTGACATCAATCTTTAACACATGTTCAGCCCTATGTTTGACATCAGTCTTTAACACATGGTCTGCCCGGTGTTTGACATCAGTCTTTAACACATTCACAGCCCTATGTTTGACATCAATCTTTAACACATGGTCAGCCCTATGATTGATATCAATGTTTAACACATGGTCTGCCCGATGTTTGACATCAGTCTTTAACACATGGACAGCTCTATATTTGACATCAATCTTTAACCCATGTTCAGCCCTATGTTTGACATCAATCTTTAACAAATCGTCATCACTAGGTTTTACATCAATCTTTAACACATGGTCAGCCCCATGTTTGACATCAATCTTTATCACAGGGTCAGCTCTATGTTTGACATCAATCTTAAAACACATGGCCAGCTCTATGTTTGACATCAATCTTTAACAGATGGTCAGCCCAATGTCTCACATCACTCTTTAACACATGGTCAGCCCAATGTTTGACATCAATCTTTAACACATGTTCAGCCCTATGTTTGACATCAATCTTTAACACATGTTCAGCTCTATGTTTGACATCAATCTTTAACACATGGACAGCTCTATGTTTGACTTCAAACTTTAACACATGGACAGCTCTATGTTCGACATCAATCTTAACATTTGGTCAGGCCTATGTTTGACATCAATCTTTAACACATGGACAGCCCTATGTTTGACATCAGTCTTTAACACATGGTCAGCCCTATGTTTGACATCAATCTTTTACACATGGTCAGCTCTATGTTTGACATCAATCTTAAACAAAGGAAAGCCCTTTGTTTGACATCCGTCTTTAAAACATGGACTGCTCTATATTTGACATCAATCTTTAACACATGGTCAGCCCTATGTTTGAGATCAGTCATTAACACGTGGACAGCCCTATGTTTGACATCAACCTTCAACACAAGGACAACTCTATGTTTGACATCAGTCTTTAACACACGTTCATCTCCATGTTTGACATCAATCATTAACACATGGTCAGCCCTATGTTTGACATCAATCTTTAACACATGGACAGCTCTATGTTTGACATCAATCTTTAACACAGGGTCAGCTCTATGTTTGACATCAATCTTTAACACATGGACAGCTCGATGTTTGACATCAATCTTTAACACAGGGTCAGCTCTATGTTTGACATCAATCTTTAACACATGGTCAGCCCAATGTCTGACATGGGTCCTTAACACATGGACAGCTCAATGTTTGACAACAGTCTTTAGCACAGGGTCAGCCCTATGTTTGACATCAATTTTAACAAATGGTCAGCCATATATTTGACATAAATCTTTAACACATGGTCAGCCCTGTGTTGGACATCAATCTTTAACACATGGTCAGCTCTATGTTTGACATCAGTCATTAACACATGGTCAGCCCCATGTTTCACATCAACCTTTAACTCATGGTCCGCACTATGTATGACATCAATCTTTAATACGTGGACAGCCCTATGTACGACATCAATCTTTAACACAGGGACAGCTCTATGTTAGACATCAATCTTTAACACATGGACAGCTCTATGTTAGACATCAATCTTTAACACATGGACAGCTCTATGTTTGACTTCAAACTTTAACACATGGACAGCTCTATGTTCGACATCAATCTTTAACACAGGGTCAGCTCTATGTTAGACATCAATCTTTAACACATGGTCAGCCCAATGTTTGACATCGGTCTTTAACAAAGGGTCAGCCCTATGTTTGACATCAATTTGAACACATGGTCAGCCCTATATTTGACATCAATCTTGAACACATGGTCAGCCCTGTGTTGGACATCAATCTTTAACACATGTTCAGCCCTACGTTTGACATCAATCTTTAACACATGGACAGCTCTATGTTTGACATCAATCTTTAACCCATGTTCAGCCCTATCTTTGACATCAATCTTTAACAAATCGTCAGCACTAAGTTTTACATCAATCTTTAACACATGGTCAGCCATATGTTTGACATCAATCTTTATCTCATGGTCAGCTCTATGTTTGACATCAGTCTTTAACACATGGCCAGCTCTATATTTGATATCAATCTTGAACACATGGCCAGCCCTATGTTTGACATCAATGTTTAACACATGGTCAGCTCTATGTTTGACATCAATCTTTAACACATGGCCAGCTCTATGTTTGACATCAATCTTTAAAACATGGTCAGCCCAATGTTTCACATCAATCTTTAACACATGTTCAGCTCTATGTTGACATCAATCTTTAACACATGTTCAGCCCTATGTTTGACCTCAATCTTTAACACATGTTCAGCTCTATGTTTGACATCAATCTTTAACACATGGAGAGCTCTATGTTTGACATCAATCTTTAAAACATGGTCAGCCCAATGTTTCACATCAATCTTTAACACATTTTCAGCTCTATGTTTGACATCATCTTTAACACATGGTCAGCCCTATGTTTGACATCAATCTTTAACACATGGTCAGCTCTATGTTTGACATCAATCTTTAACACAAGGACAGCCCTGTGTTTGACATCAGTCTTAAACACAATATCATCACTAAGTTTTACATCAATCTTTAACACATGAACAGCTCTATATTTGACATCCGTCTTTAACACATGGACAGCTCTATGTTTGACATCAGTCTTTAACACATGGTCTGCCCGGTGTTTGACATCAATCTTTAACACATAGACGGCTCTAAGTTTGACATCAGTCTTTAAGACATTCACAGCCCGATGTTTGACATCATTCTTTAACATATGTTCAGCCCAATTTTTGACATCAATCTTTAACACATGGACAGCCCCATGTTTGACATCAATCTTTATCTCATGGTCAGCTCTATGTTTGATATCAATCTTGAACACATGGCCAGCTCTATATTTGATATCAATCTTGAACACATGGCCAGCCCTATGTTTGACATCAATGTTTAACACATGGTCAGCTCTATGTTTGACATCAATCTTTAACACATGGCCAGCTCTATGTTTGACATCAATCTTTAAAACATGGTCAGCCCAATGTTTCACATCAATCTTTAACACATGTTCAGCTCTATGTTGACATCAATCTTTAACACATGTTCAGCCCTATGTTTGACCTCAATCTTTAACACATGTTCAGCTCTATGTTTGACATCAATCTTTAACACATGGAGAGCTCTATGTTTGACATCAATCTTTAAAACATGGTCAGCCCAATGTTTCACATCAATCTTTAACACATTTTCAGCTCTATGTTTGACATCATCTTTAACACATGGTCAGCCCTATGACATCAATCTTTAACACATGGTCAGCTCTATGTTTGACATCAATCTTTAACACATGGACAGCCCTGTGTTTGACATCAGTCTTAAACACAATATCATCACTAAGTTTTACATCAATCTTTAACACATGAACAGCTCTATATTTGACATCCGTCTTTAACACATGGACAGCTCTATATTTGACATCAATCTTTAACACATGTTCAGCTCTATGTTTGACATCAGTCTTTAACACATGGTCTGCCCGGTGTTTGACATCAATCTTTAACACATAGACGGCTCTAAGTTTGACATCAGTCTTTAAGACATTCACAGCCCTATGTTTGACATCATTCTTTAACATATGTTCAGCCCAATTTTTGACATCAATCTTTAACACATGGACAGCCCCATGTTTGACATCAATCTTTATCTCATGGTCAGCTCTATGTTTGATATCAATCTTGAACACATGGCCAGCCCTATGTTTGACATCAATGTTTAACACATTTTCAGCTCTATGTTTGACATCATCTTTAACACATGGTCAGCCCTATGTTTGACATCAATCTTCAACACATGTTCAGCCCGATGTTTCACATCAACCTTTAACTCATGGTCCGCACTGTGTTTGACATCAACCTTCAACACAAGGACAACTCTATGTTTGACATCAATCTTTAACACACGTTCATTTCCATGTTTGACATCAATCATTAACACATAGACGGCTCTAAGTTTGACATCAGTCTTTAACACATTCACAGCCCTCTGTTTGACATCAATCTTTAACATATGTTCAGCCCAATTTTTGACATCAATCTTTAACACATGGTCAGCCCAATGTTTGACATCAGTCTTTAACACATGGACAGCTCTATGTTTGACATCAATCTTTAACACATGGTCAGCCCTATGTTTGACATCAATCTTTAACACATAGACGGCTCTAAGTTTGACATCAGTCTTTAACACATTCACAGCCCTATGTTTGACATCCGTCTTTAACACATGGACAGCTCTATATTTGACATCAATCTTTAACACATGTTCAGCCCTATGTTTGACATCAGTCTTTAACACATGGTCTGCCCGGTGTTTGACATCAGTCTTTAACACATTCACAGCCCTATGTTTGACATCAATCTTTTACACATGGTCAGCCCTATGATTGATATCAATGTTTAACACATGGTCTGCCCGATGTTTGACATCAGTCTTTAACACATGGACAGCTCTATATTTGACATCAATCTTTAACCCATGTTCAGCCCTATGTTTGACATCAATCTTTAACAAATCGTCATCACTAGGTTTTACATCAATCTTTAACACATGGTCAGCCCCATGTTTGACATCAATCTTTATCACATGGTCAGCTCTATGTTTGACATCAATCTTAAAACACATGGCCAGCTCTATGTTTGACATCAATCTTTAACAGATGGTCAGCCCAATGTCTCACATCACTCTTTAACACATAGTCAGCCCAATGTTTGACATCAATCTTTAACACATGTTCAGCCCTATGTTTGACATCAATCTTTAACACATGTTCAGCTCTATGTTTGACATCAATCTTTAACACATGGTCAGCTCTATGTTTGACATCAATCTTTAACACAGGGTCAGCTCTATGTTTGACATCAATCTTTAACACATGGTCAGCCCAATGTCTGACATGGGTCCTTAACACATGGACAGCTCAACGTTTGACAACAGTCTTTAGCACAGGGTCAGCCCTATGTTTGACATCAATTTTAACAAATGGTCAGCCATATATTTGACATAAATCTTTAACACATGGTCAGCCCTGTGTTGGACATCAATCTTTAACACATGGTCAGCTCTATGTTTGACATCAGTCATTAACACATGGTCAGCCCCATGTTTCACATCAACCTTTAACTCATGGTCCGCACTATGTTTGACATCCGTCTTTAACACATGGACAGCGCTATATTTAACATCAATCTTCAACACATGGTCAGCCCAATTTTTGACATCAATCTTTAACAATGGAAAGCTCTATGTTTGACATCAGTCTTTAACACATGGTCTGCCCGGTGTTTGACATCAATCTTTAACACATAGACGGCTCTAAGTTTGACATCAGTCTTTAAGACATTCACTGCCCTATGTTTGACATCATTCTTTAACATATGTTCAGCCCAATTTTTGACATCAATGTTTAACACATGGACAGCCCCATGTTTGACATCAATCTTTATCTCATGGTCAGCTCTATGTTTGATATCAATCTTGAACACATGGCCAGCCCTATGTTTGACATCAATGTTTAACACATTTTCAGCTCTATGTTTGACATCATCTTTAACACATGGTCAGCCCTATGTTTGACATCAATCTTCAACACATGTTCAGCTCTATGTTTAACATAAATCTTTAACACATGGTCAGCTCTATATTTGACATCCGTCTTTAACACATGGACAGCTCTACGTTTCGCATCAATCTTTAATACATGGTCACCCCTATGTTTTACATCGATCTTTAACAAATGGTCATCGCTATGTTTTACATCAAACCTTAACACATCGTCAGCCCTATGTTTGCCATCAATCTTGAACACATGGTCAGCCCCATGTTTGACATCAATCTTTAAGAAATGTTCATCACTATGTTTTATATCAACCTTTAACACACGGTCCGCACTATGTATGACATCAATCTTTAATACGTGGACAGCCCGATGTTCGACATCAATCTTTAACACAGGGACAGCTCTATGTTAGACATCAATCTTTAACACATGGTCAGCCTAATGTTTGACATCAATCTTAACATTTGGTCAGCCCTCTGTTTGACATCAATCTTTAACACATGGTCAGCTCAATGTTTGACATCAATCTTTAACAGATGGTCAGCCCAATGTTTGACATCAGTCTTTAAAACATGGACAGCTCTATGTTTGACATCAATCTTTAACACAGGGTCAGCTCTATATTTGACATCATCTTTAACACATTGTCAGCCCAATGTTTGACATGGGTCTTTAACACATGGGCAGCTCAATATTTGACATCAGTCTTTAGCACAGTGTCAGTCCTATGTTTGACATCAATTTTAACACATGGTCAGCCATATATTTGACATAAATCTTTAACACATGTTCAGAGCTGTGTTGGACATCAATCTTTAACACATGGTCAGCTCTATGTTTGACATCAGTCTTTAACACATGGTCAGCTCTATGTTTGACATCAATCTTTAACACATGGTCAGCCCCATGTTTGTCATCAATCTTTAACACATGGTCAGCTCTATGTTTGACATCATTCTTTAACAAATGTTCATCACTGTGTTTTACATCAATCTTTAACACATAGTCATCACTATGTTTGACATCAATCTTTAACACATGGACAGCCCTATGTTTTACATCAACCTTTAACTCATGGTCCGCACTGTGTTTGACATCAACCTTCAACACAAGGACAACTCTATGTTTGACATCAGTCTTTAACACACGTTCATTTCCATGTTTGACATCAATCATTAACACATGGTCAGCCTTATGTTTGACATCAATCTTTAACACATAGACGGCTCTAGGTTTGACATCAGTCTTTAACACATTCACAGCCCTCTGTTTGACATCAATCTTTAACATATGTTCAGCCCAATTTTTGACATCAATCTTTAACACATGGTCAGCCCAATGTTTGACATCAGTCTTTAACACATGGACAGCTCTATGTTTGACATCAATCTTTAACACATGGTCAGCCCTATGTTTGACATCAATCTTTAACACATAGACGGCTCTAAGTTTGACATCAGTCTTTAACACATTCACAGCCCTATGTTTGACATCATTCTTTAACATATGTTCAGCCCAATTTTTGACATCAATCTTTAACACAGGGTCTGCTCTATGTTTGACATCAATCTTTAACACATGTTCAGCTCTTTGTTTGACATCAATCTTTAACACATGGTCAGCTCTATGTTTGACATCAATCTTAAAACACATGGCCAGCTCTATGTTTGACATCAATCTTTAACAGATGGTCAGCCCAATGTCTCACATCAATCTTTAACACATGGTCAGCCCAATGTTTGACATCAATCTTTAACACATGTTCAGCCCTATGTTTGACATCAATCTTTAACACATGGTCAGCCCCATGTTTCACATCAACCTTTAACTCATGGTCCGCACTATGTTTGACATCCGTCTTTAACACATGGACAGCTCTATATTTGACATCAATCTTTAACCCATGTTCAGCCCTATGTTTGACATCAATCTTTAACAAATCGTCATCACTAGGTTTTACATCAATCTTTAACACATGGTCAGCCCCATGTTTGACATCAATCTTTATCACATGGTCAGCTCTATGTTTGACATCAATCTTAAAACACATGGCCAGCTCTATGTTTGACATCAATCTTTAACAGATGGTCAGCCCAATGTCTCACATCACTCTTTAACACATAGTCAGCCCAATGTTTGACATCAATCTTTAACACATGTTCAGCTCTATGTTTGACATCAATCTTTAACACATGGTCAGCTCTATGTTTGACATCAATCTTTAACACAGGGTCAGCTCTATGTTTGACATCAATCTTTAACACATGGTCAGCCCAATGTCTGACATGGGTCCTTAACACATGGACAGCTCAATGTTTGACAACAGTCTTTAGCACAGGGTCAGCCCTATGTTTGACATCAATTTTAACAAATGGTCAGCCATATATTTGACATAAATCTTTAACACATGGTCAGCCCTGTGTTGGACATCAATCTTTAACACATGGTCAGCCCCATGTTTCACATCAACCTTTAACTCATGGTCCGCACTATGTTTGACATCCGTCTTTAACACATGGACAGCGCTATATTTAACATCAATCTTCAACACATGGTCAGCCCAATTTTTGACATCAATCTTTAACAAAGGAAAGCTCTATGTTTGACATCAGTCTTTAACACATGGTCTGCCCGGTGTTTGACATCAATCTTTAACACATAGACGGCTCTAAGTTTGACATCAGTCTTTAAGACATTCACTGCCCTATGTTTGACATCATTCTTTAACATATGTTCAGCCCAATTTTTGACATCAATCTTTAACACATGGACAGCCCCATGTTTGACATCAATCTTTATCTCATGGTCAGCTCTATGTTTGATATCAATCTTGAACACATGGCCAGCCCTATGTTTGACATCAATGTTTAACACATTTTCAGCTCTATGTTTGACATCATCTTTAACACATGGTCAGCCCTATGTTTGACATCAATCTTCAACACATGTTCAGCTCTATGTTTGACATAAATCTTTAACACATGGTCAGCTCTATATTTGACATCCGTCTTTAACACATGGACAGCTCTACGTTTCGCATCAATCTTTAATACATGGTCACCCCTATGTTTTACATCGATCTTTAACAAATGGTCATCGCTATGTTTTACATCAAACCTTAACACATCGTCAGCCCTATGTTTGCCATCAATCTTGAACACATGGTCACCCCTATGTTTGACATCAATCTTTAAGAAATGTTCATCACTATGTTTTATATCAATCTTTAACACACGGTCTGCCCTATGTTTGACATCAGTCTTTAACACATGGTCAGCCCCATGTTTCACATCAACCTTTAACTCATGGTCCGCACTATGTATGACATCAATCTTTAATACGTGGACAGCCCGATGTTCGACATCAATCTTTAACACAAGGACAGCTCTATGTTAGACATCAATCTTTAACACATGGTCAACTCAATGTTTGACATCAATCTTTAACAGATGGTCAGCCCAATGTTTGACATCAGTCTTTAAAACATGGACAGCTCTATGTTTGACATCAATCTTTAACACAGGGTCAGCTCTATATTTGACATCATCTTTAACACATTGTCAGCCCAATGTTTGACATGGGTCTTTAACACATGGGCAGCTCAATATTTGACATCAGTCTTTAGCACAGTGTCAGTCCTATGTTTGACATCAATTTTAACACATGGTCAGCCATATATTTGACATAAATCTTTAACACATGTTCAGACCTGTGTTGGACATCAATCTTTAACACATGGTCAGCTCTATGTTTGACATCAGTCTTTAACACATGGTCAGCTCTATGTTTGACATCAATCTTTAACACATGGTCAGCCCCATGTTTGTCATCAACCTTTAACACATGGTCAGCTCTATGTTTGACATCATTCTTTAACAAATGTTCATCACTGTGTTTTACATCAATCTTTAACACATAGTCATCACTATGTTTGACATCAATCTTTAACACATGGACAGCCCTATGTTTTACATCACTCTTTAACGCATGGTCATCTCTATGTTTGACACAATCTTTAACACATGGTCAGCCCGATGTTTCACATCAACCTTTAACTCATGGTCCGCACTGTGTTTGACATCAACCTTCAACACAAGGACAACTCTATGTTTGACATCAATCTTTAACACACGTTCATTTCCATGTTTGACATTAATCATTAACACATAGACAGCTCTACGTTTGACATCAGTCTTTAACACATTCACAGCCCTCTGTTTGACATCAATCTTTAACATATGTTCAGCCCAATTTTTGACATCAATCTTTAACACATGGTCAGCCCAATGTTTGACATCAGTCTTTAACACATGGACAGCTCTATGTTTGACATCAATCTTTAACACATGGTCAGCCCTATGTTTGACATCAATCTTTAACACATAGACGGCTCTAAGTTTGACATCAGTCTTTAACACATTCACAGCCCTATGTTTGACATCCGTCTTTAACACATGGACAGCTCTATATTTGACATCAATCTTTAACACATGTTCAGCCCTATGTTTGACATCAGTCTTTAACACATGGTCTGCCCGGTGTTTGACATCAGTCTTTAACACATTCACAGCCCTATGTTTGACATCAATCTTTAACACATGGTCAGCCCTATGATTGATATCAATGTTTAACACATGGTCTGCCCGATGTTTGACATCAGTCTTTAACACATGGACAGCTCTATATTTGACATCAATCTTTAACCCATGTTCAGCCCTATGTTTGACATCAATCTTTAACAAATCGTCATCACTAGGTTTTACATCAATCTTTAACACATGGTCAGCCCCATGTTTGACATCAATCTTTATCACATGGTCAGCTCTATGTTTGACATCAATCTTAAAACACATGGCCAGCTCTATGTTTGACATCAATCTTTAACAGATGGTCAGCCCAATGTCTCACATCAATCTTTAACACATGGTCAGCCCAATGTTTGACATCAATCTTTAACACATGTTCAGCCCTATGTTTGACATCAATCTTTAACACATGTTCAGCTCTATGTTTGACATCAATCTTCAACACATGGTCAGCTCTATGTTTGACATCAATCTTAAAACACATGGCCAGCTCTATGTTTGACATCAATCTTTAACAGATGGTCAGCCCAATGTCTCACATCAATCTTTAACACATGGTCAGCCCAATGTTTGACATCAATCTTTAACACATGTTCAGCCCTATGTTTGACATCAATCTTTAACACATGGTCAGCTCTATGTTTGACATCAATCTTTAACACATTGTCAGACCAATGTTTGACATCAATCTTTAACACATGTTCAGCTCTACGTTTGACATTTTCTTTAACACATGGTCAGCCCTATGTTTGACATCAATCTTTAACACATGGACAGCCCAAGTTTGACATCAATCATTAACACACGGGCAGCCCAATGTTTCATATCAAACTTTAACACATGGTCAGCTCTATGTTTGACATCCGTCTTTAACACATGGACAGCGCTATATTTAACATCAATCTTCAACACATGGTCAGCCCAATTTTTGACATCAATCTTTAACAAAGGAAAGCTCTATGTTTGACATCAGTCTTTAACACATGGTCTGCCCGGTGTTTGACATCAATCTTTAACACATAGACGGCTCTAAGTTTGACATCAGTCTTTAAGACATTCACAGCCCTATGTTTGACATCATTCTTTAACATATGTTCAGCCCAATTTTTGACATCAATCTTTAACACATGGACAGCCCCATGTTTGACATCAATCTTTATCTCATGGTTAGCTCTATGTTTGATATCAATCTTGAACACATGGCCAGCCCTATGTTTGACATCAATGTTTAACACATTTTCAGCTCTATGTTTGACATCATCTTTAACACATGGTCAGCCCTATGTTTGACATCAATCTTCAACACATGTTCAGCTCTATGTTTGACATAAATCTTTAACACATGGTCAGCTCTATATTTGACATCCGTCTTTAACACATGGACAGCTCTACGTTTCGCATCAATCTTTAATACATGGTCACCCCTATGTTTTACATCGATCTTTAACAAATGGTCATCGCTATGTTTTACATCAAACCTTAACACATCGTCAGCCCTATGTTTGACATCAATCTTGAACACATGGTCACCCCTATGTTTGACATCAATCTTTAAGAAATGTTCATCACTATGTTTTATATCAATCTTTAACACACGGTCTGCCCTATGTTTGACATCAGTCTTTAACACATGGTCAGCCCCATGTTTCACATCAACCTTTAACTCATGGTCCGCACTATGCATGACATCAATCTTTAATACATGGACAGCCCTATGTTCGACATCAATCTTTAACACAGGGACAGCTCTATGTTAGACATCAATCTTTAACACATGGTCAGCCTAATGTTTGACATCAATCTTAACATTTGGTCAGCCCTCTGTTTGACATCAATCTTTAACACATGGTCAGCTCAATGTTTGACATCAATCTTTAACAGATGGTCAGCCCAATGTTTGACATCAGTCTTTAAAACATGGACAGCTCTATGTTTGACATCAATCTTTAACACAGGGTCAGCTCTATATTTGACATCATCTTTAACACATTGTCAGCCCAATGTTTGACATGGGTCTTTAACACATGGGCAGCTCAATATTTGACATCAGTCTTTAGCACAGTGTCAGTCCTATGTTTGACATCAATTTTAACACATGGTCAGCCATATATTTGACATAAATCTTTAACACATGTTTAGACCTGTGTTGGACATCAATCTTTAACACATGGTCAGCTCTATGTTTGACATCAGTCTTTAATACATTCACAGCCCTATGTTTGACATCCGTCTTTAACACATGGACAGCTCTATATTTGACATCAATCTTTAACACATGTTCAGCCCTATGTTTGACATCAGTCTTTAACACATGGTCTGCCCGGTGTTTGACATCAGTCTTTAACACATTCACAGCCCTATGTTTGACATCAATCTTTATCACATGGTCAGCCCTATGATTGATATCAATGTTTAACACATGGTCTGCCCGATGTTTGACATCAGTCTTTAACACAAGGACAGCTCTATATTTGACATCAATCTTTAACCCATGTTCAGCCCTATGTTTGACATCAATCTTTAACAAATCGTCATCACTAGGTTTTACATCAATCTTTAACACATGGTCAGCCCCATGTTTGACATCAATCTTTATCACATGGTCAGCTCTATGTTTGACATCAATCTTAAAACACATGGCCAGTTCTATGTTTGACATCAATCTTTAACAGATGGTCAGCCCAATGTCTCACATCAATCTTTAACACATGGTCAGCCCAATGTTTGACATCAATCTTTAACACATGTTCAGCCCTATGTTTGACATCAATCTTTAACACATGTTCAGCTCTATGTTTGACATCAATCTTTAACACATGGTCAGCTCTATGTTTGACATCAATCTTAAAACACATGGCCAGCTCTATGTTTGACATCAATCTTTAACAGATGGTCAGCCCAATGTCTCACATCAATCTTTAACACATGGTCAGCCCAATGTTTGACATCAATCTTTAACACATGTTCAGCCCTATGTTTGACATCAAGCTTTAACACATGGTCAGCTCTATGTTTGACATCAATCTTTAACACATTGTCAGACCAATGTTTGACATCAATCTTTAACACATGTTCAGCTCTACGTTTGACATTTTCTTTAACACATGGTCAGCCCTATGTTTGACATCAATCTTTAACACATGTTCAGCTCTATGTTTGACATCAATCTTTAACACATGGACAGCCCTATGTTTGACATCAATCATTAACACACGGGCAGCCCAATGTTTCACATCAAACTTTAACACATGGTCAGCTCTATGTTTGACATCCGTCTTTAACACATGGACAGCGCTATATTTAACATCAATCTTCAACACATGGTCAGCCCAATTTTTGACATCAATCTTTAACAAAGGAAAGCTCTATGTTTGACATCAGTCTTTAACACATGGTCTGCCCGGTGTTTGACATCAATCTTTAACACATAGACGGCTCTAAGTTTGACATCAGTCTTTAAGACATTCACAGCCCTATGTTTGACATCATTCTTTAACATATGTTCAGCCCAATTTTTGACATCAATCTTTAACACATGGACAGCCCCATGTTTGACATCAATCTTTATCTCATGGTCAGCTCTATGTTTGATATCAATCTTGAACACATGGCCAGCCCTATGTTTGACATCAATGTTTAACACATTTTCAGCTCTATGTTTGACATCATCTTTAACACATGGTCAGCCCTATGTTTGACATCAATCTTCAACACATGTTCAGCTCTATGTTTGACATAAATCTTTAACACATGGTCAGCTCTATATTTGACATCCGTCTTTAACACATGGACAGCTCTACGTTTCGCATCAATCTTTAATACATGGTCACCCCTATGTTTTACATCGATCTTTAAAAAATGGTCATCGCTATGTTTTACATCAAACCTTAACACATCGTCAGCCCTATGTTTGACATCAATCTTGAACACATGGTCACCCCTATGTTTGACATCAATCTTTAAGAAATGTTCATCACTATGTTTTATATCAATCTTTAACACACGGTCTGCCCTATGTTTGACATCAGTCTTTAACACATGGTCAGCCCCATGTTTCACATCAACCTTTAACTCATGGTCCGCACTATGCATGACATCAATCTTTAATACATGGACAGCCCTATGTTCGACATCAATCTTTAACACAGGGACAGCTCTATGTTAGACATCAATCTTTAACACATGGTCAGCCCAATGTTAGACATCAATCTTTAACACATGTTCAGCCCTATGTTTGACATCAATCTTTAACACATGGTCAGCTCAATGTTTGACATCAATCTTTAACACATTGTCAGACCAATGTTTGACATCAATCTTTAACACATGTTCAGCTCTACGTTTGACATTTTCTTTAACACATGGTCAGCCCTATGTTTGACATCAATCTTTAACACATGTTCAGCTCTATGTTTGACATCAATCTTTAACACATGGACAGCCCTATGTTTGACATCAATCATTAACACACGGGCAGCCCAATGTTTCACATCAAACTTTAACACATGGTCAGCTCTATGTTTGACATCCGTCTTTAACACATGGACAGCGCTATATTTAACATCAATCTTCAACACATGGTCAGCCCAATTTTTGACATCAATCTTTAACAAAGGAAAGCTCTATGTTTGACATCAGTCTTTAACACATGGTCTGCCCGGTGTTTGACATCAATCTTTAACACATAGACGGCTCTAAGTTTGACATCAGTCTTTAAGACATTCACAGCCCTATGTTTGACATCATTCTTTAACATATGTTCAGCCCAATTTTTGACATCAATCTTTAACACATGGACAGCCCCATGTTTGACATCAATCTTTATCTCATGGTCAGCTCTATGTTTGATATCAATCTTGAACACATGGCCAGCCCTATGTTTGACATCAATGTTTAACACATTTTCAGCTCTATGTTTGACATCATCTTTAACACATGGTCAGCCCTATGTTTGACATCAATCTTCAACACATGTTCAGCTCTATGTTTGACATAAATCTTTAACACATGGTCAGCTCTATATTTGACATCCGTCTTTAACACATGGACAGCTCTACGTTTCGCATCAATCTTTAATACATGGTCACCCCTATGTTTTACATCGATCTTTAACAAATGGTCATCGCTATGTTTTACATCAAACCTTAACACATCGTCAGCCCTATGTTTGACATCAATCTTGAACACATGGTCACCCCTATGTTTGACATCAATCTTTAAGAAATGTTCATCACTATGTTTTATATCAATCTTTAACACACGGTCTGCCCTATGTTTGACATCAGTCTTTAACACATGGTCAGCCCCATGTTTCACATCAACCTTTAACTCATGGTCCGCACTATGCATGACATCAATCTTTAATACATGGACAGCCCTATGTTCGACATCAATCTTTAACACAGGGACAGCTCTATGTTAGACATCAATCTTTAACACATGGTCAGCCTAATGTTTGACATCAATCTTAACATTTGGTCAGCCCTCTGTTTGACATCAATCTTTAACACATGGTCAGCTCAATGTTTGACATCAATCTTTAACAGATGGTCAGCCCAATGTTTGACATCAGTCTTTAAAACATGGACAGCTCTATGTTTGACATCAATCTTTAACACAGGGTCAGCTCTATATTTGACATCATCTTTAACACATTGTCAGCCCAATGTTTGACATGGGTCTTTAACACATGGGCAGCTCAATATTTGACATCAGTCTTTAGCACAGTGTCAGTCCTATGTTTGACATCAATTTTAACACATGGTCAGCCATATATTTGACATAAATCTTTAACACATGTTCAGACCTGTGTTGGACATCAATCTTTAACACATGGTCAGCTCTATGTTTGACATCAATCTTTAACACATGGTCAGCTCTATGTTTGACATCATTCTTTAACAAATGTTCATCACTGTGTTTTACATCAATCTTTAACACATAGTCATCACTATGTTTGACATCAATCTTTAACACATGGACAGCCCTATGTTTTACATCAACCTTTAACTCATGGTCCGCTCTGTGTTTGACATCAACCTTCAACACAAGGACAACTCTATGTTTGACATCAGTCTTTAACACACGTTCATTTCCATGTTTGACATCAATCATTAACACATGGTCAGCCCTATGTTTGACATCAATCTTTAACACATAGACGGCTCTAAGTTTGACATCAGTCTTTAACACATTCACAGCCCTCTGTTTGACATCAATCTTTAACATATGTTCAGCCCAATTTTTGACATCAATCTTTAACACATGGTCAGCCCAATGTTTGACATCAGTCTTTAACACATGGACAGCTCTATGTTTGACATCAATCTTGAACACATGGTCAGCCCAATGTTTGACATCAATCTTTAACACATGGTCAGCCCAATGTTTGACATCAGTCTTTAACACAGGGTCAGCCCTATGTTTGACATCAATTTTAACACATGTTCAGCTCTATGTTTGACATCAATCTTTAACACATGTTCAGCCCTACGTTTGACATCAATCTTTAACACATGTTCAGCTCTATGTTTGACATCAATCTTTAACCCATGTTCAGCCCTATCTTTGACATCAATCTTTAACAAATCGTCATCACTAAGTTTTACATCAATCTTTAACACATGCTCAGCCTGATGTTTGACATCAGTCTTTAACACATGGTCATCTCTATGTTTGACATCAATCTTTAACACATGGTCAGCCTGATGTTTCACATCAACCTTTAACTCATGGTCCGCACTATGTTTGACATCAACCTTCAACACAAGAACAACTCTATGTTTGACATCAGTCTTTAACACACGTTAATCTCCATGTTTGACATCAATCTTTAACACATGGTCAGCCCAATGTTTGACATCAGTCTTTAACACATTCACAGCCCTCTGTTTGACATCAATCTTTAACACATGGTCAGCCCAATGTTTGACATCAGTCTTTAACACATGGACAGCTCTATGTTTGACATCAATCTTTAACACATGGTCAGCCCTATGTTTGACATCAATCTTTAACACATAGACGGCTCTAAGTTTGACATCAGTCTTTAACACATTCACAGCCCTATGTTTGACATCATTCTTTAACATATGTTCCGCCCAATTTTTGACATCAATCTTTAACACAGGGTCTGCTCTATGTTTGACATCAATCTTTAACACATGGTCAGCCCAATGTTTGACATCGGTCTTTAACAAAGGGTCAGCCCTATGTTTGACATCAATTTGAACACATGTTCAGCCCCATGTTTGACATCAATCTTGAACACATGGTCAGCCCTGTGTTGGACATCAATCTTTAACACATGTTCAGCCCTACGTTTGACATCAATCTTTAACACATGGTCAGCTCTATGTTTGACATCAATCTTTAACACATGGTCAGCCCTATGTTTGACATCAGTCTTTAACACATGGTCTGCCCGATGTTTGACATCAGTCTTTAACACATGGACAGCTCTATATTTGACATCAATCTTTAACACATGTTCAGCCCAATGTTTGACATCAGTCTTTAACACATGGTCTGCCCGGTGTTTGACATCAGTCTTTAACACATTCACAGCCCTATATTTGACATCAATCTTTTTCACATGGTCAGCCCAATGATTGATATCAATGTTTAACACATGGTCTGCCCGATGTTTGACATCAGTCTTTAACACATGGACAGCTCTATATTTGACATCAATCTTTAACCCATGTTCAGCCCTATGTTTGACATCAATCTTTAACAAATCGTCATCACTAGGTTTTACATCAATCTTTAACACATGGTCAGCCCCATGTTTGACATCAATCTTTATCACATGGTCAGCTCTATGTTTGACATCAATCTTAAAACACATGGCCAGCTCTATGTTTGACATCAATCTTTAACAGATGGTCAGCCCAATGTCTCACATCAATCTTTAACACATGGTCAGCCCAATGTTTGACATCAATCTTTAACACATGTTCAGCCCTATGTTTGACATCAATCCTTAACACATGTTCAGCTCTATGTTTGACATCAATCTTTAACATATGGTCAGCTCTATGTTTCACATCAATCTTAAAACACATGGCCAGCTCTATGTTTGACATCAATCTTTAACAGATGGTCAGCCCAATGTCTCACATCAATCTTTAACACATGGTCAGCCCAATGTTTGACATCATTCTTTAACACATGTTCAGCCCTATGTTTGACATCAATCCTTAACACATGTTCAGCTCTATGTTTGACATCAATCTTTAACATATGGTCAGCTCTATGTTTCACATCAATCTTAAAACACATGGCCAGCTCTATGTTTGACATCAATCTTTAACACATGTTCAGCTCTACGTTTGACATCATCTTTAACACATGGTCAGCCCTATGTTTGACATCAATCTTTAACACATGTTCAGCTCTATGTTTGACATCAATCTTTAACACATGGACAGCCCTATGTTTGACATCCGTCTTTAACACATGGACAGCGCTATATTTAACATCAATCTTCAACACATGGTCAGCCCAATTTTTGACATCAATTTTAACAAAGGAAAGCTCTATGTTTGACTTCTGTCATTAACAGTTGGACAGCCCTATGTTTGACATCAATCTTGAACACATGGTCAGCCCTATGTTTGACATCAATCTTTAACAAATGGTCATCACTATGTTTTACATTAATCTTTAAAATATGGTCAGCTCTATGTTTGACATCAATGTTTAACACATGGACAGCCCTATGTTTGACATCAGTCATTAACACGTGGACAGCCCTATGTTTGACATCAATCTTTAACACATGGTCAGCTCTATGTTGAACATGAATCTTTAACACATGGTCAGCTCTATGTTTGACATCAATCTTCAACATATGGAGAGCCCTATGTTTGACATCAACCTTCAACACAAGGACAACTCTATGTTTGACATCAGTCTTTAACACATGGTCAGCTCTATGTTTGACATCAGTCTTTAACACATGGTCAGCCCCATGTTTGACATCAACCTTTAACTCATGGTCCGCACTATGTTTGACATCAATCTTTAACACAGGGACAGCCCTATGTTTGACATCAATCTTTAACACATGGTCAGTCCTATGTTTGACATCAATCTTTAATACATGGACAGCCCTATGTTTGACATCAATCTTTAACACATGGTCAGTCCTATGTTTGACATCAATCTTTAACACAGGGACAGCCCTATGTTTGACATCAATCTTTAACACATGGTCAGCCCTATGTTTGACATCAATCTTTTACACATGGTCAGCTCTATGTTTGACATCAATCTTAAACAAAGGAAAGCCCTTTGTTTGACATCAGTCTTTAAAACATGGACTGCTCTGTATTTGACATCAATCTTTAACACATGGTCAGCCCTATGTTTTACATCGATCTTTAACAAATGGTCATCGCTATGTTTTACATCAAACCTTAACACATCATCAGCCCTATGTTTGACATCAATCTTTAACACATGGTCAGCCATAATTTTACATCAATCTTTAACACAATGTCAGCTCTATGTTTAACATCAATCTTGAACACATGGTCAGCCCTGTGTTTGACATCAATCTTTAACAAATGGTCATCAATATGTTTTACATCAATCTTTAAAACATGGTCAGCTCTATGTTTGACATCAATATTTAACAAAGTAAAGCTCTATGTTTGACATCTGTCATTAACACATGGGTAGCCCTGGGTTTGACATCAATCTTTAACACATGGTCAGCTCTATGTTGAACATGAATCTTTAACATATGGCCAGCTCTATGTTAGACATCGATCTTTAACACATGGAGAGCCCTATGTTTGACATTAATCTTCAATACAAGGACAACTCTATGTTTGACATCAGTCTTTAACATACGTTCATCTCCGTGTTTGACATCAACCTTTAACACATGGTCAGCCCTATGTTTGACATCAATCTTTAACATATGGTCAGCCCAATGTTTGACATCAGTCTTTAACACATTCACAGCCCTATGTTTGACATCAATCTTTAACACATCGACAGCTCTGTGCTTGACATCAATCTTTAACACATGGTCAGCTCAATGTTTGACATCAATCTTTAACATATGGTCAGCCCAATGTTTGACATCAGTCTTTAACACATGGACAGCTCTATGTTTGACATCAATCTTTAACACAGGGTCAGCGCTATATTTGACATCATCTTTAACACATTGTCAGCCCAATGTTTGACATGGGTCTTTAACACATTGGCAGCTCAATATTTGACATCAGTCTTTAGCACAGTGTCAGTCCTATGTTTGACATCAATTTTAACACATGGTCAGCCATATATTTGACATAAATCTTTAACACATGTTCAGACCTGTGTTGGACATCAATCTTTAACACATGGTCAGCTCTATGTTTGACATCAGTCTTTAACACATGGTCAGCTCTATGTTTGACATCAATCTTTAACACATGGTCAGCCCCATGTTTGTCATCAATCTTTATCACATGATCAGTCCTATGTTTGACATTAATCTTTAACACATGGTCAGCTCTATGTTTGACGTCAATCTTGAACACATGATCAGCTCTATGTTTGACATCAATCTGGAACACATGGTCAGCCCTATGTTTGACATTATTCTTTAACAAATGGTCATCACTATGTTTTACATCAATCTTTAACACATAGTCATCACTATGTTTTACATCAATCTTTAACACATGGACAGCCCTATGTTTTACATCTTAACACATGGACAGCCCTATGTTTGACATCAATCGTTAACACATGCTCAGCCTGATGTTTGACATCAGTCTTTAACACATGGTCAGCTCTATGTTTGACATCAATCTTTAACACATGGTCAGCCCCATGTTTGTCATCAATCTTTATCACATGATCAGTCCTATGTTTGACATTAATCTTTAACACATGGTCAGCTCTATGTTTGACGTCAATCTTGAACACATGATCAGCTCTATGTTTGACATCAATCTGGAACACATGGTCAGCCCTATGTTTGACATTATTCTTTAACAAATGGTCATCACTATGTTTTACATCAATCTTTAACACATAGTCATCACTATGTTTTACATCAATCTTTAACACATGGACAGCCCTATGTTTTACATCTTAACACATGGACAGCCCTATGTTTGACATCAATCGTTAACACATGCTCAGCCTGATGTTTGACATCAGTCTTTAACACATGGTCATCTCTATGTTTGACATCAATCTTTAACACATGGTCAGCCTGATGTTTCACATCAACCTTTAACTCATGGTCCGCACTATGTTTGACATCAACCTTCAACACAAGGACAACTCTATGTTTGACATCAGTCTTTAACACACGTTAATCTCCATGTTTGACATCAATCTTTAACACATAGACGGCTCTAAGTTTGACATCAGTCTTTAACACATTCACAGCCCTATGTTTGACATCAATCTTTAACATATGTTCAGCCCAATTTTTGACATCAATCTTTAACACATGGTCAGCCCAATGTTTGACATCAGTCTTTAACACATGGACAGCTCTATGTTTGACATCAATCTTGAACACATGGTCAGCCCAATGTTTGACATCAGTCTTTAACACAGGGTCAGCCCTATGTTTGACATCAATTTTAACACATGTTCAGCTCTATGTTTGACATCAATCTTTAACACATGTTCAGCCCTACATTTGACATCAATCTTTAACACATGTTCAGCTCTATGTTTGACATCAATCTTTAACCCATGTTCAGCCCTATCTTTGACATCAATCTTTAACAAATCGTCATCACTAAGTTTTACATCAATCTTTAACACATGCTCAGCCTGATGTTTGACATCAGTCTTTAACACATGGTCATCTCTATGTTTGACATCAATCTTTAACACATGGTCAGCCTGATGTTTCACATCAACCTTTAACTCATGGTCCGCACTATGTTTGACATCAACCTTCAACACAAGGACAACTCTATGTTTGACATCAGTCTTTAACACACGTTAATCTCCATGTTTGACATCAATCTTTAACACATGGTCAGCCCAATGTTTGACATCAGTCTTTAACACATTCACAGCCCTATGTTTGACATCAATCTTGAACACATGTTCAGCTCTATGTTTGACATCAATCTTTAACACATGTTCAGCCCTACGTTTGACATCAATCTTTAACACATGTTCAGCTCTATGTTTGACATCAAGCTTTAACCCATGTTCAGCTCTATCTTTGACATCAATCTTTAACAAATCGTCATCACTAAGTTTTACATCAGTCGTTAACACATGCTCAGCCTGATGTTTGACATCAGTCTTTAACACATGGTCATCTCTATGTTTGACATCAATCTTTAACAAATGGTCAGCCCGATGTTTCACATCAACCTTTAACTCATGGTCCGCACTATGTTTGACATCAACCTTCAACACAAGGACAACTCTATGTTTGACATCAGTCTTTAACACACGTTAATCTCCATGTTTGACATCAATCTTTAACACATAGACGGCTCTAAGTTTGACATCAGTCTTTAACACATTCACAGCCCTATGTTTGACATCAATCTTTAACATATGTTCAGCCCAATTTTTGACATCAATCTTTAACACATGGTCAGCCCAATGTTTGACATCAGTCTTTAACACATGGACAGCTCTATGTTTGACATCAATGTTGAACACATGGTCAGCCCAATGTTTGACATCAATCTTTAACACATGTTCAGCTCTATGTTTGACATCAATCTTTAACCCATGTTCAGCCCTATCTTTGACATAAATCTTTAACAAATCGTCATCACTAAGTTTTACATCAATCTTTAACACATGGACAGCCCCATGTTTGACATCAATCTTTATCTCATGGCCAGCCCTATGTTTGACATCCATCTAGAACACATGGCCAGCCCTATGTTTGACATCAATCTTTAACACATGTTCAGCCCAATGTTTCACATCAATCTTTAACACATTTTCAGCTCTACGTTTGACATCATCTTTAACACATGGTCAGCCCTATGTTTGACATCAATCTTTAACACATGGTCAGCTCTATGTTTGACATCAATCTTTAACACATGGACAGCCCTATGTTTGACATCAGTCTTAAACACAATATCATCACTAAGTTTTACATCAATCTTTAACACATGAACAGCTCTATATTTGACATCCGTCTTTAATACATGGACAGCTCTATATTTGACATCAATCTTTAACCCATGTTCAGCCCTATGTTTGACATCAATCTTTAACAAATCGTCATCACAAAGTTTTACATCAATCTTTAACACATGGTCAGCCCTATGTTTGACATCATTCTTTAACAAATGTTCATCACTATGTTTTATATCAATCTTTAACACACGGTCTGCACTAATTTTACATCAATCTTTAACACATGATCAGCTCTATGTTTGACATCAATCTTTAACAAAGGAAAGCTCTATGTTTGACATCTGTCATTAACACATGGAAAGTCCTATGTTTGACATCAATCTTGAACACATGGTCAGCCCTATGTTTGAGATCAATCTTTAACAAATGGCCAGCTCTATGTTTGACATCAATCTTTAACAGATGGTCAGCCCAATGTTTCACATCATTCTTTAACACATGTTCAGCTCTATGTTTGACATCAATCTTTAACACATGTTCAGCCCTATGTTTGACATCAATCTTTAACAAATCGTCATCACTAAGTTTTACATCAATCTTTAACACATGGTCAGCCCTATGTTTGACATCAATCTTTAACAAATGTTCATCACTATGTTTTATATCAATCTTTAACACACGGTCTGCCCTAATTTTACATCAATCTTTAACACATGGTCAGCTCTATGTTTGACATCAATCTTTAACAAAGGAAAGCTCTATGTTTGACATCTGTCATTAACACATGGAAAGTCCTATGTTTGACATCAATCTTGAACACATGGTCCGCCCTATGTTTGAGATCAATCTTTAACAAATGGCCAGCTCTATGTTTGACATCAATCTTTAACAGATGGTCAGCCCAATGTTTCACATCAATCTTTAACACATGTTCAGCTCTATGTTTGACATCAATCTTTAACAGATGGTCAGCCCAATGTTTCACATCAATCTTTAACACATGTTCAGCTCTATGTTTGACATCAATCTTTAACACATGTTCAGCCCTATGTTTGACATCAATCTTTAACACATGTTCAGCTCTATGTTTGACATCAATCTTTAACACATGTTCAGCTCTATATTTGACATCAGTCTTTAACACATTCGCAGCCCTATGTTTGACATCAATCTTTAACATATGTTCATCCCAATTTTTGACATCAATCTTTAACACATGGTCAGCCCAATGTTTGACATCAGTCTTTAACACATGGACAGCTCTATGTTTGACATCAATCTTGAACACATGGTCAGCCCAATGTTTGACATCAATCTTTAACACATAGACGGCTCTAAGTTTGACATCAGTCTTGAACACATTCACAGCCCTATGTTTGACATCAATCTTTAACATATGTTCAGCCCAATTTTTGACATCAATCTTTAACACATGGTCAGCCCAATGTTTGACATCGGTCTTTAACACAGGGTCAGCCCTATGTTTGACATCAATTTTAACACATGTTCAGCTCTATGTTTGACATCAATCTTTAACACATGTTCAGCCCTACGTTTGACATCAATCTTTAACACATGTTCAGCTCTATGTTTGACATCAATCTTTAACCCATGTTCAGCCCTATCTTTGACATCAATCTTTAACAAATCGTCATCACTAAGTTTTACATCAATCTTTAACACATGGACAGCCCCATGTTTGACATCAATCTTTATCTCATGGTCAGCTCTATGTTTGACATCAATCTTTAACACATGGCCAGCTCTATATTTGATATCAATCTAGAACACATGGCCAGCCCTATGTTTGACATCAATCTAGAACACATGGCCAGCCCTATGTTTGACATCAATCTTTAACACATGTTCAGCCCAATGTTTGACATCAATCTTTAACACATTTTCAGCTCTACGTTTGACATCATCTTTAACACATGGTCAGCCCTATGTTTGACATCAATCTTTAACACATGTTCAGCTCTATGTTTGACATCAATCTTAAACACAATATCATCACTAAGTTTTACATCAATCTTTAACACATGAACAGCTCTATATTTGACATCCGTCTTTAACACATGGACAGCTCTATATTTGACATCAATCTTTAACCCATGTTCAGCCCTATGTTTGACATCAATCTTTAACAAATCGTCATCACTAAGTTTTACATCAATCTTGAACACATGGTCAGCCCTATGTTTGACATCAATCTTTAACAAATGTTCATCACAATGTTTTATATCAATCTTTAACACACGGTCTGCCCTAATTTTACATCAATCTTTAACACATGGTCAGCTCTATGTTTGACATCAATCTTTAACAAAGGAAAGCTCTATGTTTGACATCTGTCATTAACACATGGAAAGTCCTATGTTTGACATCAATCTTGAACACATGGTCAGCCCTATGTTTGACATCAATCTTTAACACATGGTCAGCTCTATGTATGACATTAATCTTTAACACATGCTCTGCCCGATGCTTGACATCAGTCTTTAACACATTCACAGCACTATGTTTGACATCAATCTTTAACACATGGTCAGCCCTATGATTGACGTCAATGTTTAACACATGGTCTGCCCGATGTTTGACATCAGTGTTTAACACATGGACAGCTCTATATTTGACATCAACCTTTAACCCATGTTCAGCCCTATGTTTGACATCAATCTTTAACACATGGCCAGCTCTATGTTTGATATCAATCTTTAACACATGGTCAGCCCCATGTTTGACATCAATCTTAATCACATGGTCAGCTCTATGTTTGACATCAATCTTAAAACACATGGCCAGCTCTATGTTTGACATCAATCTTTAACAGATGGTCAGCCCAATGTCTCACATCAATCTTTAACACATGGTCAGCCCAATGTTTGACATCAATCTTTAACACATATTCAGCCCTATGTTTGACATCAATCTTTAACACATGTTCAGCTCTATGTTTGACATCAATCTTTAACACATGGTCAGCTCTATGTTTGACATCAATCTTAAAACACATGGCCAGCTCTATGTTTGACATCAATCTTAAAACACATGGACAGCTCTATGTTTAACATCAATCTTTAACACTTGGACAGCTCTATGTTTGACATCAGTCTTTAACACATGGTCAGCCCTATGTTTCACATCAGTCTTAAACACAGTATCATCACTAAGTTTTACATCAATCTTTAACACATGGACAACTCTATATTTGACATCAATCTTTAACACATGTTCAGCCCTATGTTTGACTTCAGTCTTTAACACATGGACAGCTCTATATTTGACATCAATCTTTAACAAATGGTCATCACTAAGTTTTACATCAATCTTTAACACATGGACAGCCCTATGTTTGACATCAGTCTTTAACTGATGGACAGCTCTATATTTGACATCAATGATTAAGACATGGTCAGCTCTTTGTTTAACATCTGTCTTTAACACATGGTCAGCTCTATGTTTGACATCAATCTTTCACACATGGTCAGCTCTATGTTTGACATCAATCTTTAAAAAATGACCAGCCCAATGTTTGACATCAATCTTTATCAGATGATCAGCTCTAAGTTTGACATCAATCTTTCACACATGGACAGTTCTATGTTCGACGTCAGTCTTTAACACATGGACAGCCCTATGTTTGACATCAATCTTTAACACATTGCCAGCCCTATGTTTGACATCAATGTTTATCACAGTGTCAGCTCTATGTTTGACATCAATCTTTAACACGCTGCCAGGCCTATGTTTGTCATCAGTCTTTAACAAATGGTCATCACTATGTTTGACATCAATCTTTAACACATGGTCAGCTCTATGTATGACGTTAATCTCTAACACATGGTCAACTCTATGTTTGACATCAATCTTTAACACATGGACAGCCCTATGTTTGACATCATTCTTTAAGACATGGCCAGCCTAATGTTTGACATCAGTCTTTAACACATGGACATCCCTATATTTGACATCAGTTTTTAACACATGGTCAGCCCTATGTTTGACATCAATCTTTAACACATGGACAGCTCTAAGTTTGACATCAATCTTTAACACATGGTCAGCCATATGTTTGACATCAGTTTTTATCACATGGTCAGCTCTATGTTTGACATCAGTCTTTAACACATGGACAGCTCGATGTTTGACATCAATTTTTAACACATGTTCAGCTCTATGTTTGACATCATCTTTAACACATGGTCAGCCCTATGTTTGACATCAATCTTTAACACATGTTCAGCTCTATGTTTGACATAAATCTTTAACACATGGTCAGCCCTATGTTTGACATCAATCTTTAACACATGTTCAGCTCTATGTTTGACATCAATCGTTTACACATGGACAGCCCTATGTTTGACATCAGTCTTAAACACAATATCATCACTAAGTTTTACATCAATCTTTAACACATGGTCAGCTCTATGTTTGACATCCGTCTTTAACAGATGGACAGCTCTATATTTCACATCAATCTTTAACACATGTTCAGCCCTATGTTTGACATCAGTCTTTAACACATGCTCTGCCCAATGCTTGACATCAGTCTTTAACACATTCACAGCCCTATGTTTGACATCAATCTTTAACACATGTACAGCTCCATGTTTGACATCAATCTTTAACACATGGACAACGCTATGTTTGACATCAATCTTTAACACAGGGTCAGCCCTATGATTGACGTCAATGTTTAACACATGGTCTGCCCGATGTTTGACATCAGTGTTTAACACATGGACAGCTCTATATTTGACATCAACCTTTAACCCATGTTCAGCCCTATGTTTGACATCAATCTTTAACACATGGCCAGCTCTATGTTTGATATCAATCTTTAACACATGGTCAGCTCTATGTTTGACATCAATCTTAAAACACATGGCCAGCTCTATGTTTGACATCAATATTTAACAGATGGTCAGCCCAATGTCTAACATCAATCTTTAACACATGGTCAGCCCAATGTTTGACATCAATCTTTAACACATGTTCAGCCCTATGTTTGACATCAATCTTTAACACATGTTCAGCTCTATGTTTGATATCAATCTTTAACACATGGTCAGCGCTATGTTTGACATCAGTCTTTAACACATGTACAGCTCCATGTTTGACATCAATCTTTAACACATGGTCATCACTATGTTTGACATCAGTCTTTAACACATGTACAGCTCCATGTTTGACATCAATCTTTAACACATGGACAACGCTATGTTTGACATCAATCTTTAACACAGGGTCAGCCCTATGATTGACGTCAATGTTTAACACATGGTCTGCCCGATGTTTGACATCAGTGTTTAACACATGGACAGCTCTATATTTGACATCAACCTTTAACCCATGTTCAGCCCTATGTTTGACATCAATCTTTAACACATGGCCAGCTCTATGTTTGATATCAATCTTTAACACATGGTCAGCCCCATGTTTGACATCAATCTTTATCACATGGTCAGCTCTATGTTTGACATCAATCTTAAAACACATGGCCAGCTCTATGTTTGACATCAATCTTTAACAGATGGTCAGCCCAATGTCTCACATCAATCTTTAACACATGGTCAGCCCAATGTTTGACATCAATCTTTAACACATGTTCAGCCCTATGTTTGACATCAATCTTTAACACATGTTCAGCTCTATGTTTGACATCAATCTTTAACACATGGTCAGCTCTATGTTTGACATCAATCTTTAACACATTGTCAGACCAATGTTTCACATCAATCTTTAACACATGTTCAGCTCTACGTTTGACATCATCTTTAACACATGGTCAGCCCTATGTTTGACATCAATCTTTAACACATGTTCAGCTCTATGTTTAACATCAATCTTTAACACATGGACAACTCTATATTTGACATCAATCTTTAACACATGTTCAGCCCTATGTTTGACATCAGTCTTTAACACATGGTCAGCCCTATGTTTGACATCAATCTTGAACACATTGACAGCGGTATGTTTGGCAATAATCTTTAACACATGGATAGCCCAATGATTGATAGCAGTCTTTAACACTTGGTCAGCCCTATGTTTGACTTCAGTCTTTAACACATGGTCAGCCCAATGTTTAACTTCAATCTTTAACACATGGACAGCTCCATATTTGACATCAATCTTTAACAAATGGTCATCACTAAGTTTTACATCAATCTTTAACACATGGACAGCCCTATGTTTGACATCAGTCTTTAACACAGGATCATCACTAAGTTTTACATCAATCTTTAACAAAGGAAAGCTCTATGTTTGACATCAGTCGTTAACACATGGACAGCACTATGTTTGACATCAGTCTTTAACTGATGGACAGCCCTATATTTGACATCAATGATTAAGTCATGGTCAGCTCTTTGTTTAACATCTGTCTTTAACACATGGTCAGCTCTATGTTTGACATCAATCTTTAACACATGGTCAGCTCTATGTTTTACATCAGTCTTTAACACAAGGACCCCCCTATGTTTGACATCAACGTTTAACACATGGACAACTCTATGTTTGACATCAATCTTTAACACATGGTCAGCTCTATGTATGACATTAATCTTTAACACATGGTCAGCCCTATGTTTGACATCAATCTTTAACACATGGACATCCCTATATTTGACATCAGTTTTTAACACATGGTCAGCCCTATGTTTGACATCAATCTTTAACACATGGTCAGCTCTGTGTTTGACATCAATTTTTAACACATGGTCAGCTCTATGTTTGACATCAGTCTTTAACAGATGGCCAGCTCGATGTTTGACATCAATTTTTAACACATGTTCAGCACTATGTTTTACATCAATCTTTCACACATGGTCATCACAATGTTTGACATCAGTTTTTAACACATGGTCAGCGCTATGTTTGACATCAGTCTTTAACACATGTACAGCTCCATGTTTGACATCAATCTTTAACACAGGGTCAGCCCTATGATTGACATCAGTCTTTAACACATGGTCAACTCTATGTTTGACATCAATCTTTAACACATGGACAGCCCTATGTTTGACATCCGTCTTTAACACATGGTCAGCCCGATGTTTGACATCCGTCTTTAACACATGGTCAGCTCTATGTTTGACATCAATTTTTAACACATGTTCAGCACTATGTTTTACATCAATCTTTCACACATGGTCAGCAGTATGTTTGACATCAGTCTTTAACACATGGTCAGCTCTATGTTTGACATCTGTCTTTAACAAACGGTCAGCTCTATGTTTGATATCAATCTTTAACACATGGACGGACCCATGTTTGACATCAGTCTTTAACATATGGTCAGCTCTATGTTTTATGTGAATCTTTAATACTTGGTCCGCTGTATGTTTGATGTGAATCACCACGTGGTTCACCTTCTGGTTATCATCTGGTTGTCATTCTTGATAAATTTTCTACTCTTCATTTGGTCTGATTCTTTTATATATGGTCATCTTTTGTGCCTCTTTAAAGGAGGGAAGTTTTGCATAAAGCCACCAGGAATGGAAGAGATCTTTAATGAGTATCTGTATCGGTATTCACCAAGGAGAAGGACATGACTGATATTGAGGTCAGGGATAAATGTGTGACTACTCCAGAGAATGTCAATTTATTGAATGAGGACATTTTAGGTATCCAAAATTGCATCAAGATAGACAAGCCCCCAAGGCCAGATGGGATCTATCACAGGTTACTGTGGGAGGCTAGGGAAGGAATAGCTGGGGCATTAGCAGATATCTTCATATTCTCTTTGACAATAGGCGAGGTTCCAGTTCCTTGTTTAAGAAAGGAAACTGAGATTATCCGGGAAACTGTAGGTTGTTGAGACTAATGTCTGTGGTGGGGAAGCATTTGGAGAAGATACTGAGGGATAAGATATATGCAAATTTGGAATAGTGAGAGCAGCATGGTTTTTGTATGGGGAAGGTCATGTCTTCACCAACCTGATTGAATTTCTTTCAGAAGGTGACAAAGATAATTGATGAGGGAAGGACAATGGTTATGGTTTATATGGACTTTAGGAAGGCATTTGATAAAGTCCCACATGGCAGTTTGGTACAGAAACTAAAATCACATGGGATTCAGGGTGGGCTGACGTGATGGACACAAACCTGGCTTTGTCATAGAAGGCAGAGGGTAACGATGGAAGGGTGTCTTACAGAATGGAGACTGGGCAACTAGTGGTGTTCCACAGGGATCAGTCTTAGGTCCTGTGTTTGTAGCATATATAAATAATCTGGAGGAAAATGTGTGGTCTGATTAGTAAGTTTGCAGATGACACGAAGATTGGTGGATTGCTGACAGTGCTGGCGATTGTGAAAGGTGAGACCACATCTGAAAGGTTGTAGATAGATTGGTGACTTGGGCACAGCAATGGCAAGTGGAGTTTCATCCAGACAAATGCGAGGTGATGTATTTTGGAGGATCAAATTTACGTTTGAATTGTACTGAAAATGGCAGAACCCTTAGGAACATTTAGACGGATCTGGGTGTGAAGGTCTACAGTTCCCTAAAAGTGGCAACACGGGTGACCAAGGTGATTCAGAAGGCATATGGCACACTGGCCTTCATTAACCGGGGCATGGTGTACAAGAGTTGGCAAACCATGATGCAGCCATACTAACCCTTGTTAGGCTGCATTTGGAGTATTTTGTGTAGTTTTGGTCACCACACTACCAGACGGAAGTGGAAACTTTGGAGGAGGTTCACCAGGAAGTTGCCTGATATTGGATATGAGGAAAGGTTAGTAAGACTAGAACTGTTTTCACTAGAAAGACGGTGGCTGAGAGGAGACCTGACAGAGGTCTACAAAATTATGAGAGGCATGGATCGGGTGGATAGTCAGAGGCTTTTTCCCAGGGTTGAAGTTTCAATTACAAGGGGTCACAGGTTTAAGGTGGGACGGGAAAGTTTAAGGGAGATGTGTGAGGGAAGTTTTTCACACAAGGAGTAATAGGAGCCTGGAACTCACTGCCAGAAGAGGTGGAGGAAGCAGGCCACTGGCAACGTTTAAGAGGCACCTGGATGGTTACATGAACAGGGAGGGAAGAGAGGGATAAGGATTGAATACGGGCAGAAGGTTTATTTTTTAGTTTAGTTAGGGCATGATGACCAGCACAGGCTTGGAGGGCCGAAGGGCCTGTTTCTGTGCTGTATTTCCATTTTGTTCTTTGTTCTTTAAGACGCTGTCAGGTGTGATGTGTGATGTGGATCGTTAATACATGGTCAGCTCATGTTTGATGCAAATCTTTTATAGATGGTGAACGGTATTGTTGAGAGCATAATTTACTTGTGGAAAAACCAGAGAAATAGATGAGTATATTAGCTATCAGAGTATGTAGGTCTCACTGCAGCTGTGCAAGGTGCTGGTGAGACCACATCTGAAGTTAGCAGTTCTGGTCTCCTTGGTTTCAGGAACAATTTCATTTCATTGATGGTTTGGAGACACCGGTGTTGGACTGGGGTGTACAAAGCTAAAACTCACACAACACCAGGTTATAGTCCACAGGCTTATTTGGAAGCACTAGCTTTTAGAGAATTCTCCCCAACAACCTGATGAAGGAGCAGCGCTCTGAAGGCTAGTGCTTCCAATTAAACCTGTTGGACTATAACCTGGTGTTGTGTGAGTTTTAACTCATTCCATTGAGGCAGTTCCGAAAAGGTTTACTTGAATGATCCTCAGTAGAAGGATTGTCTTATGAGCGAAGGCTTAACAGGTTGGGACTCTACTCACTGGAATTTAGAACGATGAACTGTCATCTCGTTGAAACATAGATTCTTAAGGGGCTTGACTAGGTAAATGCCGAGAGGCGGTTTTCCCTCATGGGAGAGTCTAGGAACAGAAGAGTATAATCTCAGGATAAAGGGACACCAGTTTAAGACTGAGGTAAGGAGGAATTTCTCTCAGATTTTTGTGAGTCTTTGGACCTCCTTGCCTTAGAGAGCTGTGAGGCAGAGTCCACATGCATTCATTGAAGGCCGAGAACCAAGAGTTACAAGGAAAGAGCGGGCAAGTGGACATGAAGAACATTGGATCAACCATGATCCAGATGAATGGTGGAGAGGGCTCAAGGGGCCAAATGGCCTACTCCTATTCCTAATTATTTTGGTCTTATGGTCTCTGTTTGACATGTATCTTCAATACATGGTCAGATCTATGTTTGGCACGTATCCTTAAAACATGGCCAAATCAATATTTCATATAAAACTTTAAAACATCGTCAACACAATTTATAATCTGAACTTCTAAGCAGAACATGTTTCTAACCGTTGAAGGTATCTGATGCCCTGTTTCATAAGAGGTGGCAATCAGGGGTGAGTGTTCATGCATTTCCTGCTGCAGTGGGAATATTGCTAAAGTCAGGAAGTGTTACAGTTCCAGCTGATCTCAGGACATTGCCAAGCCCAGGAAATGCACAGCAACAGTGAGTGTTACTACTGACTCTAACGTTCAGAGAGACGTGCAATACAGGCATTACAACAGATAATCCACCTGCTCAACTTTTCCTGCCTCTGTCAGCATTTTCCTCAAGGTGTATCGTTTTAAGCACACTTGCATATCATCTTCCATGTCCCCTTCATCCAAATATCACATCCCAGCAGCTAATAAGGTTTTCATCTCAGACATTGCGTCTGGAAGGGATATTAATAGACAGGCTGAAGAGGAAAATCTCTGGCAGGTGAATTTCAATGTAAGCAAGTGTGAGATTATTCATTTTGGACTGAGAAAGGATAGATCAGAATTCTTTTCAGATGGTGTGAAGTAAAATACAATGCATGTCCAAGGAGCCTTGGATTTCAGGTACATAGATCAGGTAGGAATCGATTACAGCCAATGCTGGAAGCTGTACTGCAAACAACAAGTGCTGGAGATCACAGCGGGTCAGACAGCATCCAGGGAGAGAGCGCGGGCTAACATTTCGAGTTCAGATGACTCTCCATCAGAACTCTGATACAGGGTCATCTAGATTAGATTAGATTAGACTTACAGTGTGGAAACAGGCCCTTCGGCCCAACAAGTCCACACCGACCCGCCGAAGCGAAACCCACCCATACCCTTACATTACCCCTTACCTAACACTACGGGCAATTTAGCATGGCCAATTCACCTGACCCGCACATCTTTTGGACTGTGGGAGGAAACCGGAGCACCCGGAGGAAACCCACGCAGACACGGGGAGAACGTGCAAACTCCACACAGTCAGTCGCCTGAGTCGGGAATTGAACCCGGGTCTTCAGGCGCTGTGAGGCAGCAGTGCTAACCACTGTGCCACCGTGCCGCACTAGACTCGAAACGCTAGCTTGCTCTCTCTCCCTGGATGCTGTCAGACTTGCTGTGATCTCCAGCACTTGTTGTTTTCACCACATTACATCTTTAAAATGTCATAAACAGATACAGAAAATAATTAAGGTGGCTAATGGAATGTTGGCCCTTATATTGAGAGGACGGGAGTACAGGGTGCAGTAATTATGCTGCTGTTATATAAAACTGTGGTTGGACCCCACTAGGTGTTCTGAGAGCAGATTGGGCACCACACTTTAGGAAGGGGATATTGGCCTTGGAGGAACTACAACACTGGTTTACAAGAGTTATGCTTGGACTTCAGAAGGGGAAGAGAGATTATACATATTAGGCCAGTTTCTCTAAAGTTTAGAAGATTAGGGGTGGTCTGATTGACGTCATGAACACATTAATGGGAAAAGATAGGGCAGATAAAGGTTAAGTATTTTCACTGATTGGGGATTCCAGAACTTGGGGGCAAAGTCTGAAAATTAGGGCCAGACCATTCAGGAGAGATATTAAGAATCACTTCTACACACAAAGGTGGAAGAGCTTTAGAACTTTCTTCCAAAAATGGCAATGGACGCTGGAGCAGTTGCTAGTATTAAATCTGAGCCCCCCTCACCAGTGTGTCAATCTTCCCTCATTCTTACCACTTCTGTAGTCTCAAATGGTCTGCTTACGCCACTCCTTCTGTAATATCACAAGAAGATTACAGTGCAGAATGGGGCCATTTGGTCCACTCTGTCTATACCAGCATCATAACTTAGCGCTATTCCCCTGCCTTCTCCCCATAACCCAACACAAGCCTGCTCCACACGCATTGCAGTATATTTCAGACCCTAACCATAGAGTCATAGAGCTGTACAGCGTGAAAAGAGACCCTTTGGTCTAACTCGTCCATGCCAATCAGGTATCCTAAATTAATCTAATCCCAATTGCCAGTATTCAGCCCATATCCCTCTAAACCCTTCCTATTCATGTATCTATCCAAATTCCTTTTCAATGTTCTAATTGTACCAATCTCCACCATTACCTTTAGCAGCTCAACTGTAACATGGACCACACTCTATATGAAAATGTTGCCCCTTAGGTCCCTTTTAAATCTTCCCCCTCTCTTCCTAAACCTAAGCCCTCTACGTTTGAACTCCTCAACCCTGGGGAAATGACCTTGACTATCCATGCCCCTCATGATTTTATAAACTTCTATAAAGTCACTCCTCAGCCTCTGACCCTGCAGGGAAAGTAGCCCCAGCCTGTTCAGCCTCTCCCGATAGCTCAAAGCCTCCAACCCTGGTAACATCTTCATAAATCTTTTCTGAACCCTTTCAAGTTTCACAAAATCCTTGCTCACGTAATCAGACAAGAACTGAACGCAGTATTCCACAAATGGACAAACCAATGTCCTTGAGTGAACCTACTTCCACCACACTCTTGGGCAGTATGTTCCAGACACAAGCTAGGCACTGCATTAGTTTGTCCTCACATTGATTGTGCTCCATTTACCAATTAGTTGAAATCTCTACCTACTCGTTTTTGTTCCTTCCATAACTGTTTCTTCCTCTCTACCTTGTCCAGACAAATCACGATTTTGAACTAATCAAGCAATTCCCTCCAGGATAGACAGTCCGAGCATCTCTGATCCTACGTGTATATTGTATCTGGAGGTAGTTAGAGAAAAAGGTCTTTAAGGAAGGGCTGCACCCAGGTGACCACTCCTATTTCCAGAATGAACCCATTTGTTGAGAGTGAAACGTGTTTTTTTCCCTCTGGGAGAGTGTTTGTAGAAACTTTTCAACAATGTATTTCCTGAGCAAGACGTTAATGCCAAGACATCAATAAGATCGTGCACGATTAGTCACTTGATCACAAATACCAGACTATCAGAATGACACATTCTGGAATATTCTGCATTTTGTTCTTTCTTACCTTCAAGAATAGCCTTAATAGGCAGAAAGTTTTGTTTTAAATGAACTTTTTTTTGTTTGATTGTCTTCCCCCAAAGATGGACTGTGTGTTTTGGATTATTTCGAGGAAGGACAAGTATACTTTCCTGTTATAGGTTATGTATGTGAAGCAGTTATTGTAGTCTTGTTTTGATAATAAGCTCACAATAACATTTATTAAAGAAACCTTGTTGGATTATATTTTGATTTTAAACCTGATATAGGTAAGGTGGTCTTGATAACTGGAAAATGTATTTTTCTTTTATGTTGTGACTGAGGAGTAGTCAGATAGGAGCGAGAATGAACTCTTCCAGCCTTGATTATCCTTTTGTAGTTCCATGCTATCCCCTTGCATTTGGTAAAGGGCCCCCAGCTTATATTGTGCACAAACTTTAAAATTGTGTACAGAACAACAAGGGCACGACATGAAGCATATGAATTTTTCATTATTCCAGGGGAAAGATAAATTGTCCACTATCACCAGATAGTAACCTGGTGGATCTGTACAGAACCACTCAATACCCTTCCTGTAGTTGGGAGCTTAATGCCGCACATGCTGCTCCTGCCTGGCTTTGTAGACACTCAGAGAACATAGAACCGTACAGCACAGGAATGGGCCCATTGGTCCACTATGTTGTGCCGAACATGACTCCAAATTAAACTAAATCCCTTCTGTCTGCTATTGGCCCATATCCTTCCATTCCTTGCATATTCATGTTATTGTCTGAAAGTCTCTTCAACACCCCTATCGTACCTGCCTCCACCACCACTCTTGGCAGTTTGTTCCAGACTTATAGAGTCATAGAGATGTACAGCATGGAAGCAGACCCTTCAGTCCAACCTGTCCATGCTGACCAGATATCCCAATCCAATCTAGTCCCACCTGCCAGCACCCGACCCATATCCCTCCAAACCCTTCCTATTCATATACCCATCCAAAAGCCTCTTAAATGTTGCAATTGTATCAGCCTCCACCACTTCCTCTGGAAAACCTGCCCCTCACCCCTCCTTTGAACATTCCCCCCTCACCTAAATGCATGCCCCCTAAGTTTTAAACATCTCAACTCTGGAAAAAATATTCTGACCGTAGATTCTGATCTATGCATTTCATAATTTTATAGACTTCAATCAAATCTCCCCTCAGCCTCTGCTGCTCTGGAGAAATCAACCAGAGTTTTTTCCAGCCTTTCCTATTAGCTCTTTTCTCTAATTCAAGCTGCATTCTGTTAAACCTCTTCTGCAACCTCTCCATCCTGTCTACATCCTTCCTGTCCTGCCATTACCTTCATACTTTTCCTGAACGTTTGATCTCCCAAAGTGCAGCACCTCACACTAAGCTGTGTAAAACTCCATCTGTGTAAAACTCCATCTGTGATTTCTCAGCACGGTGGCTCAGTGGTTAGCACTGCTGCCTCACAGCGCAAGGGACCTGGGTTCGATTCCAGCCATGGGCGACTGTCTGTGTGGAGTTTGCACATTCTCCCCGTGTCTGCGTGGGTTTCCTCTGGGTGCTCTGGTTTCCTCCCACAATCCAAAGATGTGCAGGTTAGGTGAATTGGCCGTGCAAAATCGCCCACAGTGTTCTGGGATGTGTGGGTTAGCTGCATTAGTCAGGGGGAAATGTAGAGTAAGAGAGTAGGGGAATGGGTCTGAGTGGGTTACTCTATGGAGGGTCAGTGTGGACTGGTTGCGCCGAAGGACCTTTTTCCACACTGTAGGGATTCTATGATTAACACCTGAACTGATCAATATTCTGCTGTATCCTTTGACAACCTTCCACACTATCCACAACTTCACTGATCTTTGTATCGTCTGCAAGCTTACTAACCCACCCACCGATATTTTCATCCAAGTCATTCGTATATATCACAAACAGCAGAGGTCTCAGTATGGATCCCTGCAGAATCCCACTAGTCACAGATCTCCAGCCAGAAAAACACCCTTCCACCACTACACTCTCCTTTCTATGGCAAGCGAATTCTGAACCCGTGCAGCCAAGTCACTGTGGACCCCATGCATATTAATCTTCAGGATGAGCCTACCATAAGGGTCCTTGTCCAAAGCCTTCCTAAAATCCATGTACACAACATCCACTGCTCTATCCTCATCGATCACCTTTGTCACCTCCTCAAAAACTTCTATCAAGTTAGTAAGACATGACCTGTCCTGCACAAAGTCTTACTGATTATCTCTAATTAGGCCATTTTTTCTTTTAAAGATCCCCTACAGTGTGGAAACAGGCCCTTTGGCCCAACAAGTCCACACCGACCCTCTGAAGAGGAACCCACCCAGACCCATTTCCCTCTGACTAATGCACCTAACACTATGGGCAATTCAGCATGATCAGTTCACCTGACCTGCATATCTTTGGACTGTGGGAGGAATCCTGGAGCACCTAGAGGAAACCCACGCAGACTAGATTAGATTACTTACAGTGTGGAAACAGGACCTTCGGCCCAACAAGTCCACACCGACCTGCCGAAGGGCAACCCACCCATACCCCTACATTTATCCCTTACCTAACACTACGGGCAATTTAGCATGGCCAATTCACCTGATCCGCACATCTTTGGACTGTGGGAGGAAACCAGAGCACCCGGAGGAAACCCACGCAGACACGGGGAGAACGTGCAAACTCCACACAGTCGCCTGAGTCGGGAATTGAACCCGGGTCTCAGGCGCTGTGAGGCAGCAGTGCTAACCACTGTGCCACCGTGCTGCCCACCTGTGCCACGGGGAGATTGTGCAAACTCCACACAGTCAGTCATCCCGAGGTTGGAATTGAACCTGGGACCGTGGTGCTGTGAGGCAGCAGTGCTAACCATTGTGCCAGCATGCTGCCCTTTTCTAAATACAAGTAAATCCTACCCCTAAGAATTCTCTCCAGTAGCTTCCCAATCACCGATGTAAGACTCACTCTGTAGTTTCCTGGATTATCCCTTCTTCCCTTCCTGGACAGAGGAACAACATTAACTACTTGCCAGTCCTCTGTGGCTAATGAGAATTCAAATATCTTGGCCAAAAGAGAAATCTTCTCTCTTGCCTCTCTCAGTAACATTGGTAGATACCATTGGGCCCTGGGGACTTATCCACCTTCATGCTCTTTAAGTGACCCAACACCACTACTTTCTTGATCTCAAAATGCCTTAGTGTATTAACATGCTCCACACAAATCTCGCTACCCTCCATATCCTTCTCCTGGGTGAATACCGATGCAAAGTGGTCATTTAGGATCTCACCCGCATCCTCTGCCTCTGACTCCCTTGATTGGTCCTACCTTCTCCCTAGTTATCATTTTGCTTTTAATGAATGGATAGGATGCTTTAGGATTCTGTTTAACCCAATTCGCCAAGGTCATTTCATGGCCCCATCTTGGTCTCCTAATTCCCTACTTGAGTACTTCCCTGCTTTCCTTATTTTAGCTGACCCACTGACAGTGCAGCACTCTCTCAGTACTGACCCTCGGACAGTGCAGGACTCTTTTAGTACTGACCCTCTGACAGTGCAGCACTCCCTCAGTACTGACCCACTGACAGTGCAGCACTCTCTCAGTACTGATTTTGTCTGATTTTAGCTTCCTAACCCTTACATATGAGCCTTTTTCCCTTTTGACTAATTTCAAAACCTCCCTCACTATCCAAGGGTCCCTTCCTTATCCTCCTTATCCTTATCAGGATATTCCTGATGAAGGGCTCTTGCCCGAAACGTTGATTTTACTGATCCTCGGATGCTGCCTGAACTGCTCTGCTCTTCCAGCACCACTAATCTAGCAACATATCTGTACCTTACCAGCCTTATTTTAGCGTCGCTGAATTACACTGTGGTCCCAGGACAGACTGCTGTGGGACACTGTGTGGACCTTTAAACATTGAAAATCTGCTCGTCACTGTGCCACTCCCTCAGTACTGACCCTCTGACAGTGTGGCACTCCCTGAGTGCTGACTCTCTGATAGTGCAGCACTCCCATAGCACTGACCCTCTGACAGTGCAGCACTCCCTCAGTACTGACCCTCTGACAGTGCGGCACACCCTCAGTATTGACCCTCTGACAGTGCAGCACTCCCTCAGCAGTGACAGTCTGACAGAGTGGCACTCCCTCAGTACTGACTCACTGACAGTGCAGCACTCTCTCAGTACTGACCCTCGGACAGTGCAGGACTCCCTCAATACTGACCTTCTGACAGTGCAGCACTCCCACAGCACTGACCCTCCAACAATGCAGCACTCCCTCAGTGCTGACACTCCAACTGTGCAGCACTCCCTCAGGACTGACCCTCTGACAGAACAGCACTCCTTCAACATTGACTCTCCACTGGTGCAGTCCACCCTTATATTGACCCTCTGACCATGCAGCACTCCCTCAGTACCGACACTCCGACAGTATGACAGTGATAGAGTCATAGAGATGTACAGCACAGAAACAGACCCTTTGGTCCAACTCGTCCATGCCAACCAGATATCCTAACCCAATCTAGTCCCACCTGTCAGCACCTGGCCCATATCCCTCCAAATCCTTCCTATTCATATACCTATCCAGATGCCTTTTAAATGTTGTAATTGTACCAGCCTTCACCACTTCCTCTGACACCTCATTCCATACACGTACCATCCTCTGTGTGAAAATGTTGCCCCTTTTATATCTTTCCCCTCTCTCCCTAAACCTATGCCCTCTAGTTCTGGACTCCCTGATCCCAGGAAAAAGACTTTGTCTATTTACCCTAGCCATGCCCCTCATGGTTTTATAAACCTCTATAAGGTCACCCCTCAGCCTCCAACACTCCACGGAAAACAGCCCCAGCCTGTTCAACCTCTCCGCCTCAAATCCTCCGACCCTGGCAACATCCTTGTAAATCTTTTCTGAACCCTTTCAAGTTTCACAACATCCTTCCAACAGGAAGGAGACCAGAATTGCATGCAATATTCCAACAGTGGCCTAATCAATGTCCTGTACAGCCGCAACATGACCTCCCAACTCCTGTACTCAATACTCTGACCAATAAAGGAAAGCATATCAAATGCCTTCTTCACTATCCTATCTAGCTGCGACTCTTTTTCAAGGAGCTATGAACCTGCACTCCAAGGTCTCTTTGTTCAGCAACACTCCCTAGGACCTTACCATTAAGTGTATAAGTCTCGCCCTGATTTGCCTTTCCAAAATGCAGCATATCATATTTTTCGAAATTAAACTCCATCTGCCAATTCTCAGCCCATTGGCCCACCTGATCAAGATCCTGTTGTAATCTGAGGTAACCTTCCTTACTGTCCACTACACCTCCAATTTTGGTGCCATCTGCAACTTACTAACTGTACCTCTTATGCTGACATCCAAATCATTTATATAAATGACAAATGCTAGTGGAACCAGCACTCCACTGGTCACAGGTGTCCAGTCTGAAAAAAACCCTCCACCACCACCCTCTGTCTTCTACCTTTGAGCCAGTTCTGTATCCAAGTGGCTAGTTCTCCCTATATTCCATGAGATCTAACCTTGCTAATCAGTCTCCCATGGGGAACCTTGTCAAACGGCTTACTGAAGTCCATATAGATCACATCTACCGCTCTGCCCTCATCAATCCTCTTTGTTACTTCTTCAAAATCCTCAATCAAGTTCATGAGACATGATTTCCCACGCACAAAGCCATGTTGACTATCTCTAATCGGTCCTTGCCTTTTCAAATAAGTGTAAATCCTGTCCCTCAGGATTTCCTCCAACAATTGTCGATCACCAAGGTCAGACTCACTGGTCTATATTTCCCTGGCTTGTCCTTACCACCTTCCTTAAACAATGGCCCCATGTTAGCCAACCTCCAGTCTTCCAGCACCTCACCAGTGACCTTCGATGATACAAATATCTCAGCAAGAGGCCCAGCAATCATTTCCCTAGCTTCCCACAGAGTTCTCGGGTACACCTGATCAGGTTCTGGGGATTTATCCACTTTTATGCATTTCAAGGCATCCAGCACTTCCTCCTCTGTAATATGGACATTTTTCAAGATGTCACCATCTATTCCCTACATTCCATACCTTCTATGTCCTCCTTCACAGTAAACACTGACTCAAAATACTCGTTTAGTATCTCCCACATCTCGTGCGGCTCCACACACAGGCTGCCTTGCTGATCTTTGAGGGACCCTATTCTCTCCCTAGTTACCCTTTTGTCCTTAATGTACTTTGGATTCTCCTTAATTCTATTTGCCAAAGCTATCTCATGTCCCCGTTTTGCCCTCCTGATTTCCCTCTTAAGGATACTCCTACTTCCTTTGTACTCTTCCAAGGATTCATTCGATCTATCCTGTCTATGCCTCACATATGCTTCCTTCTTTTTCTTAAACAAATTCTCAATTTCTTTAGTCATCCAGCATTCTCTATCTTCCCTTTCACCCTGACAGGAATATATTTTCTCTGGACTCTCGTTATCTCATTTCTGAAGGCTTCCCATTTTCCAACCATCCCTTTACCTGTAAACATCTGCCCCCAATCAGCTTTTGAAAGTTCTTGCCTGATACTGTCAAAATTAGCCTTCCTCCAATTTAGAAACTCAACTTTTAGATCTGGTCTATCCTTTTCCATCACTATTTTGAAACTAATAGAATTATGGTCACTGGCCCCAAAGTGCTCCCCCACTGACATCTCAGTCACCTGCCCTGCCTTATTTCCCAAGAGTAGGTCAAGTTTTGCACCTTCTCTAGTAGGTACATCCACATACTGAATCAGAAAATTTTCTTGTACACTCTTAACAAACCCCTCTCCATCTAAACCCTTAACACTGTGGCAGTCCCAGTCTATGTTTGGAAAGTTAAAACCCCCTACCATAACCACACTATTATTCTTACAGATAGCTGAGATCTCCTTACAAGTTTGTTTCTCAATTTCCCTCTGACTATTAGGGGGTCTATAATACAATCCCAATAAGGTGATCATCCCCTTCTTATTTCTCAGTTCCACCCAAATAACTTCCCTGGATGTATTTCCGGGAATATCCTCCCTCAGCACAGCTGTAACACTGTCCCTTTTCAAAAATATCACTCCCACTCCCCCAACCCCCTCTCTTGCCTCTCTTTCTGTCCTTCCTGTAGCATTTGTATCCTGGAACATTAAGCTGCCAGTCCTGCCCATCCCTGAGCCATGTTTCTGTAGTTGCTATGATATCCCAGTCCCATGTTCCTAACCATGCCCTGAGTTCAACTGCCTTCCCTGTTAGGCCCCTTGCATTGAAATAAATGTAGTTTAATTTATCGGTCCTACGTTGTTTTCTGCTTTGTCCCTGCCTTCCCTGACTGTTTGACTCTCAACTGTACCTGTCTCAGATTGATCTCTTTCCTCTGTATCTCTTGGGTCCCACCCACCCCCCCAACTTTACAAGTTTAAATCCTCCTGATCAGCTTTATCAAATTTCCCTGCCAGTATATTAGTCCCCTTCCAATTTAGGTGCAATCCGTCCTTCTTGTACAGGTCACTTCTACCCCAGAAGAGATTCCATGATCCAAAAATTCTCCCATACACTAGCTCCTCAGCCATGCATTCATCTGCTCTATCCTTCTATTCCTCCCCTCACTAGCTCGTAGCACTGGGAGCAATCCAGATATTACTACTCTCGAGGACCTCCTTTTTAAATTCCTGCCCAACTCTCTAGATTCTCCCTTCAGAATCTCATCCTTTGCCCTTCCTATGTTCCAGTGTGTACAATGACAGCCTGATGGTCCCTCTCCCCTTTGAGAACATTCTGCACCCTCTCTGAGACATTCTGGCACCAGGGAAGCAACACACCATTCTGATTTTTTGCTGCTAGCCATAGAAACATCTGTCTGTGCCTCTGACTAGAGAGTCCCCCATCGCAATTGATCGCTTGGAACCTGACGTACCCCCATTGCATTAGAGCCAGTCTCATACCAGAAATTTGGCTTCATTCCCCAGAGAGTCCATCACCCCCTATATTTCCAAAACAGCATACTTGTTTGAAATGGGGATAGCCACGGAATCTCCTGAGCTACTTGCCTACCTCTCCTCCCTTTCTTGAATTTAACCCATCTACCTGACTGTATTCACGGCTTTCCTCCCTTCCTATAACTGCCATCCGTCACACCCCCTTGCTCTTCTAAATTCCTCGTTGCATTCGATCTGATAGGATTCACAACCAAAGACATTTATCGCAGAAATAATCCTCAGTAACCCGTAAGCTCACCGTGAACTCCCATATTCAACAAGAAGAGTGTATCACTCTACCAAGGGCCATTTTGCTTCTTCCAACGTGCAGACCCAGAAAGTAGCACCGTCTTATTGCTCTGCAAAACATTGCTTCAGGTTAACCTAATACTTATGGCTTATGTTATTAAAATTTAATTAAGAGACAGATTCCAATAAAAACATATAATCAAGAAAAAACTCATTTTACTCAATATTGTAGATTTACATTAAGGTTATACGTAAAACCATTCACTTATCTGTTCCTCTGCTGTGACCTCTCCGAAACAGGTTCCTCCAAGATCAGTTATGAATTTCACTGTTTGTTACGTTTTCCTAGACTCACTCCAATGTTCAGTGATACATGAGTTCAAACAGCAAAGGCAGTAACTGCACAGATTCACTGCTGTGTCAGAAACCTGTGTAGATTTTCTATCTCTCTATCTCTCTCTCTCTCCCTCCCTCTTCCTTACAGATCATGTGCTTTTGTCTGTCTTTCTCCCTTTTAAAAGTGCTGTTGTTTTGACTTTTATTTTCTCCAAAGTGCCAAAACACTTGCAACAGCATATAAAACAGTAATTGCTGCTCCTGGAATTCACGTTCAATGCCAAAAATACCTCAAAAAAGGAGCAGCAATTACAGCTACAAATATTTCCGGTCCTCCATCTTAGATTACCCAGAATTCAAGTCACCTCTCAACCTTCTTCTCTCTCACAAAAACAGCCTCAAGTCCCTCAACCTTTTCTCATCAGACCTTCCCTCTATACCAGGCAACATCCAAGTAAATCTCCTCTGAACCCTTTCCAAAGCTTCCAAGTCCTTCCTATAATGTTGTGACCAGAACTGTGCGCAATACTCCAAGTGCGGCCACACCAGGGTTTCGTACAGCTGCAGCCTGACCCTGTAGCTCTGAAACTCAATCCCTCTTCCAATAAAAGCTAACACACCATATGCCTTCTTAACAGCCTTATCAACCTGGGTGGCAACTTTCAGGGATCTATGTATCTGGACATGTGTAGTTTGAGACCATGCCCTTGTTGTAGAATCATAGAGATACACAGCTGAAAAATGTGTTACTGGAAAAGCGCAGAAGGTCAGGCAGCATCCAAGGCGCAGGGGAATTCACGTTTCGGGCATAAGCCCTTCTTCAGGAATCTTTCTCATAGAGATACACAGCTTGGAACACGACCCTTCGGTCCACCTCGTCCAGGTTGACCAGCTATCCTAAATAAATCTTGTCCCAGTTGCCAGCACTTGGCCCATATCCCTCTAGACCCTTCCTCAATACCCATCCAGGTGCCTTTTAAATGTTGCAATTGTACCAGCCTCCACCACTTCCTCAGGCAGCTCATGTCAGACACGCACCACCCTCTGCATGAAAAAGTTGCCCCTAGGTCCCTTTTAAATCTTTTCCCTCTCACCTTAAACCTATGCTCTTTAGTTTTCACTCTAGGGAAAAGACCTTGTCTATTTACCCCATCCATGCCCCTCATGAATTTGTAAACCTCTCTAAGGTCAGCCCTTAGCCTCCAACACTCCAGGGAAAATAGTCCCAGCCTCTCCCCACAGCTCAAACCTTTCTGGCTGGAGATGGTCACAGCTTTGAAAGGTGCGATCTAAGGATCTTTGGTGAATTTCTGCAGTGCCTCTTGTACCTGGTACATACAGTGTTGCTACTGAGCGTTGGTGGTGGAGAGAGTGTAAGTTTGTGGATGTGTCAATCAAATGGGCTGCTTTGTCCTGAATGGTGTCAGGCTTCTTGAGTGTAGTCAGAAGTGCATCCATCCAGGTTAGTAGGGAATATTCTATCACACTCCTGCCGTGTACCTTGTAGATGGTGGACAGGAGTTGGGGTGTGAATCACTTGCTGGGGATTCCTAGCAACTGTATTTATGTTATGAGTCCAGTTGTGTTTCTGATGAATGGTAGCCACAGGATGTTGATAATAAGGGATTCATTCTGTCCCATTTAGCATGATGATAGTGGCACACAACACAATGTGGAGGCAGAACTTAATTTTCACAAAGACTGTCTGGTGGTTACTCTTACTGGTACTGTCATGGACAGATACATTTGTGACCAGCAGATTGGTGAAGATGCAGTCAAGCATATTTTCCCTCTTGGTTCTTTTATCATCTGTCGTAGATGTAGTCTCGATTGGTATGTTGCTACCTTGTTGGCGCTGGGATATTGAGATCCCCCTTCCAGAGTACATTTAGTGCCCATGCCACCCTCCGTGCTTCCTTCAAGTGTTGTTCAGCATGGAGGAGCACTGATTCACAGCAGAGGAAGAACAGTTCATGGTAACCAACTGGAGGATTTCTTGTCCATGTTTAATATTTTACTGTGGGGTCCAGAGGCAATGGTGAAGACTCTCAGGGCAACTCCTTTCTGACTGTACAACACTGTGGCAGCAGCTCTGCTGGGTCTGACCTGCCATTGGGACAGGACATATCCAGGGATGGTGCTGATGGTGCCTGGGACATTGCCTTGATGATACAGTTAGTGTGACTATGTCAGGCTGTTGCTTGAGCAATCTATGAGACAGCACTCCCAAGTTTAGTACTATCCCCCAGATATTAGTAGGGAGGATTTTTCTGGGTCGACACAGCTTTTTCTGACATTCGTGACACACAATGACATCGCCAACAGGTAAGAATCTAACCATTACTACTTGAAATTCAAGACATTGAAAGCAGAGGGGATGGGCGAACGGTATTATATCTAGACAGTCAGTGCCAAGGTTGATGCCAGGTGCACTATCCCGTTTCATTTCATTTCATGTTGAGATTTCAGATTGATCGTTACAGCTGAGTGGCTTGTTAGGCCATTTCGGACAGCAGTTGAGAGTCAATCACATTGCTGTGGGTCTGGAGTCACATGTAGGCCAGATCAGGAGAAGATGGCAGACTTCCTTCTCTGAAGGATATTAGTGAACCAAATGGGTTTTTTCTGACAATTGACAATGATTTCATGATCATCAATAAATTCTTAATTCCAGATTTTTTATTGAATTCGTCCCATTATCTATCATGAACTTCTAGATTGATTGTCTGGATATAATACACTAGCCCATCCCTTCTGCTTTCAATGTCTTGAATTTCAAGTGGTAATGATTAGATTCTTACCTGATGGCAATGCCATTGCCTGACGTTTGTGTGGCACGAGTAATTGCTTGCCACGTTTCAACCTAAGCTTGGATACTGCCCAGGTCTTGTTCCATTTCATGGAATCATAGAACCTCTGCCAGGTGAAAGCAGGCCAATTGGTCCATTTAGTTCATACCACCCCTTTAAAGAGCATCCGAGCCAGACCCAACACCCCCCTGCATTTCCCACAGATAATCCATGTCCCTGGACACTGGCAATTTAGCATGGCCAATCCACCTAACCTGCACAACTTTGGACTGTGGGAAGAAACCTATGCAGGCACGGGGAGAGTGTGTAATCTCCACACAGACAGTGCCCACGGGTGGAATTGAGCCAGGCTCCTTGTGGCTGTGAGACAGCCATGCTAACCACTGAGCCACAGCGCCACCCATTTGGACACAGGCTACTTCAGTATCTAAGAAGATGTGAATGACGGTGAACATTAGTCATTCAAATTCATAGAATCATTGAATCCCCACAGTGTGGAGGCAGGCCATTCAGTCCATTTAGTTCCAAAGCAGTCCTCTAAAGAGCACATCCCTGGGCACTCTGGTAATTTAGCATGGCTAATCCACCTAGCCTGTACATCCCTGGACACTCTGGGTAATTTAGCATGGCTAATCTACATAAGTCTGCACATCCCTGGGCACTCTGGGTAACTTAGCATGGCTAATCCACCTAGCCTGCACATCCCTGGACACTCTGGGTAATTTAGCATGGCTAATCTACATAGTCTGCACATCCCTGGACACTCTGGGTAATTTAACAAGGCTAATCTACATAGTCCGCACATCCTTGGGCACTCTGAGTAACTTAGCATGGCCAATCCAGCTAAGGTGCACATCTTTGGATTGTGGGAGGAAAACAAAGCCTGTGCAGACACAGAAAGAATGTGTAAACACAGGGTGGAATCAAAATTGGTCTACGAATTGAATTCTCTCTGTGCTGCTAGGCACAGCCAGGTGAGTTGGTATGGTTTTAGATACAATTACCTGTTTGATTCAATAAGTCGCACTGTCCACAGACATTTGGCCACTTCACAACTCCTCTCTCCTTCACAGGTGCCCTTTGTGTCCCACTGGTGCCCACAGTACACATCCTCAGCTGAACGGAGTTCCGATGAGGAAGAGCTGGAGAGGCGAAGTCCACCGTTAGAAGTGTCGGATGGAGAAACAGAGGTTACAGATTCTTTTCCCCACATGGGTGGTGCAGATTCAGGTGGGTATGAGGAGGAAGATTGAAGATAAAAGATTTTACAGACAGCAACTGTAGCAGCAATGAAGGGATTGGTGATGGGAATAGAGGCGGAATTCAGTAGGGAATAAACAGGAATGATGGGATTAGGGGAAAATAACACAAGGAGTCTGGAATTGCTTGTTTTTTTTATTTATTCACAAAATGAGGGTGTCATTGACTGGACCAGCATTTATTGTCCATTGCTAATTGCCCAGAGAGCAATTAAGAGTCTGCCACATTGTTGTGGGTTTTGGAGTGACATATTGGCGTGACCTGGTAAAGATGGTCGTTTGCTTCTCTAATGGATGAACACTAGTGAACCGAATGGGCTTTTCAAGCAACTGACAATGGATGTATGGTCATCATTAAACTCTTAATTTCATATTTTTATTGAATTCAAGTTCCACCAGCTCCCATAGTGGGATTCAAACCCAGATCCCCAGAACATTACTGGGTCACTGGATTAACAATTTAGCAATAATACCAGCACTAAGCCATTGTCTCCCCTTCAGTTATGATTATGGATGGTTATGTTAAATGATAGCAGTGCACTGTATGCAGGATATTCCCTCTGCCTTCTTTTTTTAGGGGGAGCGTACCCTTCCTGGGCACCCATCTTGAAAGGTTGTCAGAAGGTTAGAACCCCTACAATTTCACCGCCCTTACAGACCTCACCCAGCTCAGAGGCAGCCCATCTACAATGGGTACCCTTTCCATTCTGAGGACTGTCAAAAGTCGGTAAAGACAAGAGATGTGAAAGATTATCAGCTTTTATATCATTACTCTGCTTCATGTGGGCAGTATCCTCTTCTCCAGTGAAGACAGATGCAAAGGACTCATTCTCTAGCTTAAGGGTGGGGGTGGGGTAGGTGAGAAGGAAGGGTTTGCCAGGGAGAGAGGGGATGAGGGTGTAGTATATTGCAAGTTCTAAACATTATGTTACATTGTCCTCTGTGCTGGAAAGATGTGCAGGGAGTTAGTCCAGACGTGGCTCCAGCAACTGAGGAGCTATTGGTCTCACCCACAACGAAACACAAACGGAAGGTGATAATGAGCTGGGCTGTTTCACATTTGCAGAAGATTGTGACATGAATTTTTGGAATTCCAAAGACTGATTTTGTGGAAGTGCGAATATTGTATTGAGGTGAAACAATCAGTCCACTGGGCAATTCAACTCTCAGAGAGAGGAACTGACTGGGAGAATTACAAGCAAACATTACTGATTTGGCTAGAAGTGAGAGATAGGAGAAGTAGGAGATAAGGATAATAGCAATGTCTTCTCCATTGTGGTGGGGTCAGGTGCTTGTGAGAGCCTGGATTATTATAGATCTTCGGGCACTCGAGAGTTACCCATTAGCCAGGAAAGACCCAAAGAGAGAGCTAAGAAGAGCCAGGAGGGGACTTGAGAAGTTGTTGGCGGATAGGATCAAGGAAAACCCTAAGGCTTTCTATTGGTATATTAGGAATAAAAGAATGACTCCAGTAAGATTAGGGCCAATCACAGATAGTAGTGCGTGGAGTCAGAGGAGATAGGGGAAGCACAAAATGAATACTTTTCACCAGTATTCACACTAGAAAAAGACAATGTGGTGGAGGAGAATACTGAGATACAGGCTGCTAGAATACATGGGATTGAAGTACACAAGGAGGAGGTGTTAGCAATTCTGGAAAGTGTCAAAATAGATAAATAACCAGGGCCAGATGGGATTAAACCGAGGATTCTCTGGGAAGCCGGGAGGAGATTGCCGAGCCTTTGGCTTTGATCTTTACATCATCATTGTCTGCAGGAATAGTGCCAGAAGACTGGAGGACAGCAAATGTTGCCCCATTGTTCAAGAAGGGGAGTAGAGACAACCCTGGAAATTATAGACCTGTGAGGCTTACTTCGGTTGTGGGTAAAGTGTTGGAAAGGGTTATAAGAGATCAGATTTATAATCATCTACAAAGGAATAAGTTGATTAGGGATAGTCAACACGGTTTTGTGAAGGGTAGGTCATGCCTCACAAACCTTATTGAGTTCTTTGAGAAGGTGACCAAACAGGTGAATGAGGGTAATGTGGTTGATGTGGTGTATATGGTAAGGTGTTTAATAAGGTTCCTCACGATAGGCTATTGCAGAAAATACGAGGACATGGGATTGAGGATGATTTAGCAGTTTGGATCAGAAATTGGCTAGCTGAAAGAAGACAGAGGGTGGTAGTTGATGGGAAATACTCATTCTGGAGTTCTGTTACTAGTGGGGTACTGCAAGGATTTGTTTTAGGTCCACTGCTGTTTGTCATTTTTTTTTATAAATGACCTAGCTGAGGACATAGAAGGATGGGTTAATAAATTTGCAGATGACACTAAGGTCAGTGGAGTTGTGGATAGTGCTGAAGGATGTTGTACAGCAGGACATAGATAAGTTGCAGAGGTGGCAAATAGAGATGAATGTGGAAAAGTGCAAAGTGATTCACTTTGGAAGGAGTAACAGGAGTGCAAACTACTGGGCTAACGGTAAGATTCTTAGTAGTGTAGATGAACAGAGAGATCTCGGTGCCCATGTACATAGTTCCCTGAAAGTTGCCATGCAGGTTGATAGGGTTCTTAAGAAGGCGTACAGTGTGTTAGCTTTTATTAGTGGAGGGATTGAGTCTTAGAACCACAAAGTCATGCTGCAGCTGTACAAAACTCTGGTACAGCCACATTTGCGTATTGCATACAGTTCTGGTCACTGTATTATAGGAAGGATGGAGAGGCATTGGAAAGGGTTCAGAGGAGATTTACTAGGATGTTGCCTGGTACAGAGGGAAGGACTTACTGAGGGACTTGAGGTTGTTTTTGTTAGAAAGAAGAAGGTTGAGAGGCAACTTAATTGAGACATATAAGATATTCAGAGGGTTAGATAGGGTGGACAGTGAGAGCCTTTTTCCTCGGATGGTGATGGCTAGCACGAGGGGACATAGTTTTAAATTGAGGGGTAATTGATATAGGACAGATATCAGAGGTAGTTTCTTTACTCAGAGAGTAATGGGGGCGTGGAACGCACTGCCTGCAACAGTAGTAGACTTGCCAACATTAAGGGCACTTAAATGTTCATTGGATAGGCATATGGATGAGAATAGATTAGTGTAAGTTAGATAAGCTTCATATTGGTTCCACAGGTCGGCGCAACATCGAGGGCTGAAGAGCCTGTACTGCGCTGTAATGTTCTATGTTCTATTATTAATCATGGATTGTTCTGATATTAAGGAGATTCTGGGCTGACAGTATCACACACAGCCCGGAATGAAATTGCAATGTATTCATTGAAAGGAAGCAACTGCCAAGTGAGATTGTTGCAGGTTATGTGATGTGAACCTAGTGAGTAAATACAGTAATAATATTTTGGTGTTGGTTGCAGTTAGTTTTGGTTGCAATATGATGATACATCCTGTTGCAGGCCATTAGTCATAGTCAGAACAAACACAGTTTCCTGATGAGAAGAAATTTGCTGAAAGAAACATGGTTAAACAGGACTGAGTCATTTATAGTCGGGATCAGTAAGAATAATCTGACATTGAGGGAGAGCGAAGAGAGCGCAAAGTGTTCTCTGTGAGCATGGAGAACCAGGGAATAAAATTAGGCAGTTCAGGGTGGGAGATTAGTTGGAGAAAGTGAGGAGATCAGAGTCGAGAGTGTGGTGCCGGAAAAGCACAGCAGGTCAGTCAGCAACCGAGGAGCAGGAGAATCAATGTTTCCAGCATAAACCCATCGTCGGGGTGGGGTTAGTTGTATAGTTATTGAGTCATAGAGATGTACAGCACAGAAACTCATCCACGTCAACCAGATATCCTAGACTGACCTAGACCCAGTTATTCATGTATCACACAGACGCACTGCAAATATTTTAATTGTACTCATCTTCACTACTTCTTATGGCAGCTCATTCCATACACGCACCACCCTCTGTGTGCAAAAGTTACCCTTCAAGTCCCTTTTAAATCTTGCCCCTATCACTTTAAGCCTATACCCTCTGGTTTTGGACTCCACTCCCTGAGGAAAAGACTTTGACTATCCATCCTATCCATGCCCCTCATGGTTTTATAAACCTCTTATAAGGTCACTCCTCAGCCTCCAATGCTCCAGCCTACTCAGCCTCTCCATAGAGCTCAAACCCTCCAATCCCAGCGACATCCCTGTAAATCCTTTCTGATCCATTTCAAGTTTAACTACAGTTACCCACAAGTCAAATGGATTTTTCCAGGGGCATTATTTGAGTAAGTCATTAGGTAGTGTCCCAAATGCCTGACTTTAACCATGAGAACGAGTAGATTCCACCTTCTTGGAAGTAAACAGGCAAGGTGATCTTGTTTTGGTGAACAACTATAGGAACTGAAGACCATGTGTGCTCAAACTATTGAGAATCATAGAATCATCAAATTCCTACAGTGCAGAAACAGACCACACAAGCCCCCCGAAGGGTAACCCACCCAGATCCCTACATTTACCCCTGACTGATGCATCTAACTTACACATCCCTGAACACTATGGGCAATTTAGTATTGCCAGTGCACGTAACCTGTCCATCTTTGGATTGTGGGAGGAAACCCAGGCAGACACAGGAAGAACGTACAAATTCTACGCAGACAGTTGCCCGAGGCTGGAATCGAACCCAGGTCCCTGCTAACCACTGAGCCACTGTGGTGTTGCAGAATAGGCCACAATTTGTGATAGGGGACCTTGAAATATTTATGAAAAGTGATGTAATACTCTAATATCACCCAGTGGCAGAAATTATAGACTCCAAGAAGCCTTTGCTCAGTTCTCTTTGACACAGCTAAACCTCATGGGACTTACATCTCATTCCTGATGAAGGGCTTATGCCCGAAACGTCGAATTTCCTGTTCCTTGGATGCTGCCTAACCTGCTGTGCTTTAACCAGCAACACATTTTCAGCTTACATCACAAGGTCTTGCTTGCATACATTCCTCAGAAAAAAATTTGTTTCTTTAAGCCTGACCTCAGTAAGTAAACATGGTAGCAGGAGGAAGTCACCTAGCCCCTCAAACCTGCTCCATCCTTCAACAGACCATGGCAGATCCGATTACCCCCTCCTTCCTGAATACCCCAGTTTTAATTACATGGCCACTATTTAGGTTAAAACCCTCTCTACTTCCCTAGTTTTGCAGTTCGCTAGAACATTAGTCCCAGCACATTTTCAGAGATTGCCCCAATGGTTATAAGCCCATGCTTTCCCCAGTGCTGGTGCTATTGGCCCATAAACAAGAACCCACTTCTCCCACACCCAATCATTTCTCTAACTTTGCCTTTCAACTGGCAAGTAAAAGGTTACAGGAAAACAAGACAAAGAGAAATTGAGTCCTGAAATGGGAGGTATGAAACGGATAGAGTTGGGTACTGGTCAGTAGGTCATGATGAGGTGGGGGAGGAGATGAGTTGAAGGTGGTGATTGAAGTTGCTGTGAAAAGGCCAGCTACAGTCACACACCCAGTGAAGACCAGAGAGAGAGACTCTGTCAAAGTCACCTTGATCACTTGGCGAAAGAGGAAATCTGACAAAGGGAGAACAGAGAAGCGCTCTGACCATCCAAAATCCGGCCACAACCTAAAGGGAAATTCAGAAAGAAAGTGAAAATCAGAAAGAAATTGAAAGCTGCCTGGTATTACAGAACCCCCCCAGGAGAACGAAATAAGTCAGGCTCTTTGGTTACAATAAAATCAGTGGCACTGTCCCAATTATTAAGTAGATTTGGTCGTCAAAATCAAAGAGAGCAGAGTCATGGGAATAACAGCATCCAGACAGAAACAGAAAGAAACCAAATAAGTTAATCAAGAATATGTAGCAGAGAAGAAGCTAAAAGTTGATCAGTTTATTATTTCTTGTCAAATTATGGTCTACACGTGCTGATGTGCAGAAAGATTCTTTTTGCATTTAAACCACTTTCAAAGCATTAGTTCTATCCTTTAGTACTTATTACAGTAAAAACATATCAGCAAATCAAATTGTTAACTTTTTCAAATATTGGTTTAGCCATGTTAATGTGTGGAAAATTACATTCATGCACCATTTTATCACATTAATACACCAGGCAATTGAGTGGGGAGGGAGTATAGTTCATTGTTGGGGAAGTTTTTTTTAATATTGCCCTTTCTGCATAGGACGTGCAATTGAAGTTAGTTCAGGAACAGCTGCCTGCAACTGAGCATGTGCTGTTCCCGGAGAAATGCAATTATATCCTTCATATACGGACTGATTTGCTGTAGTCAATGTGACCTCTGTTCTAAATGCTTTATGTAGAGTCTGTCAGAGCCATTAAATATACCTCACCTGAAACTCAGGGATGGATGTAACTGGAAATGTGAGGATTTTCAGAGTTGTGAAAGAGCTAGCTACTGAAAGAACCAGCAAGGATGTGAAAAAAGCAGCAGTCTGCCACCTTGAATTGCCGGGTGAGTCCAAATGGCTATGGAGATTAAAGAAGATGTACGCAGAATTCAATGCTTTTCCCACTCACAATGGTAAAACTATGAAAGTTGCAATGTTGAGAATCTGGGTATTTAAAACTAACAAGCCTGCTATCAGTGTTAGGCAAACTATATTACAGCCTAGACCTCACTAAGGTGCAGAAAAGACAGACTACAGAGACTTTGAAAGCTTTGAAGAAACTCTTTGAACTTCATATCAATGATATTCCTGAATCGCATTTGTCCAAAATTAGAATTCAAGCAACGAGAGAGACTACTGATGAATATGTGACCACAGTGATATATTTAGCTGAAACCTGAAAGCTTGGACAACAAAAAGATGATCTCCAAGATAGGATTACCTGAGGTATTAGAGATTCTGTCATGAGAGCACATCTGCTTAGAGAGGAGGAAATTGCTCTCAAGAAAGGTATCATGTGCGGAAGTTCTGAGCTGGGTTGTGTTAATGGCAAACAGGCAAGGCATTGTATTATGCTGAGAGACATTTCAGGGCAATGAAAACAACATAATTAGAGAAGAAAAAGAGAAAAAATGTTTACTGAAAGATCAAGGCCAGAGTTTAGGATGTAGACATTGCAAGGACATCACACAAAAAGGTGGCATGAGGAAAGTAGTGCTATGACTCCAAGAAGCTGAATCACTTTGCACAGCAGTGTTCAGCTAAAGAAGCAAAACAAGCCCATGAAGATGTCTGCTGGAAATAATTCCGACAATTCACTGTACACCATCTAACTAGTTGGAGTCTAAAGGTGGTCACTGACTTTTGACTGTCCCAATGGTGCCTGCAGAAGGAGAGCATCAAGTTTTTGTGAAGTGTTAGATAGACACCAATGCCTCCAGGAAGTGACAACTCCGATAGGCTAAATGAACACAATGGTGGCAGTGAAGGAAACCAGAGAAACAGTCAATGAATTTCCTGGATTGGAAGCTATTGTGGATGATCTTGTTTATAGATGTGAGATAAAATGGAAGAAGCTTTTGTGGATCACAATAAAAATTGAGTACAACTGCTAGAGAGAGCTTGCCAGATAAAGCTGAAGCTGAACAAGTAAAGGATGCAATTATAGATGTTGAAATCATGTGCTGACAGAGACAGGACTTCAGCCAGAACATGACACAGAGAGAGCTGTAGCAGAGATGCAATGATCAACGCAGGTGAAAACAGTGGACTTGTGAACTATTTAATGAAGTTCTTGCTTACGTTGTCATCAGAATGTGAATCAAGCTCACTGTGCAGAATATGCAGCTCAGAATCGGAAGCTGCTCACTAGAATGAGGCAACTGACAGTGATACCACCAGTGCAGGGGTACTACAATGTCAATGATGGAGTCACTTTACAATGTGATGGCAGTGAGACACAACTTGGAACAACCCCCATGCAGGAAGGACCACCAGTAGCATTTGCATCCTGGATATTAATGCAAACTCAACCATGTTACATTCAGATTGAGAAGAAATGCCTCACTATTGTCTTTGCTTATGAGTGTTATCATCAATACCTGTTTGGGACAGATCCTAACAGTGAATTCTAACCACGCATCACTTCAAAGCATTGTTTTCAAATTGTACATATTGTTGCAGAGCATCTGCACAGATGTTACTTTCATTGCCAGAGAAAGTGTCTGGAATGGATATATAAGTAAGGGCAACATGCTGGCAAGAGCAGCAATCCGTATCAAGAAAGTTCAGGATGCTGAGGCAGGGTGTGAAATTTTCCCGATTCCACAACAATCTTGATGTGCTCTGCAAATCGTCAACCCAGCAGAGACAAAGCAAACTGTGGAACACGATGTAACTCTCAAAGTGCTATAGGAAATAGTGTTGAAGGGATAACCTGAAAGCTTTAAGAACACGCCTGTTGCTATAAGGGAGTATTGGGCGGATGGGAGATGAAGTGATTGCTCAAACAAAGTTTGAAAGGAAGTGGGATTATTATCTCTAAGTTGATGACAGCACAGCCACATGAGCCATCCAGGAATTGAATCTAGCCTGAGACAGGCAGAAGGCATGCTGTACTGGCCAAACAGCAGACAGCACACAGCCTGAAATGATAAATTGGTTAAGCCAGCTAAAAAAGCATAATGACACACACAACTCCAGACAGACCATGGATGGAGCTTAGAGTAGGATCTTCTCACTCTCGCAGGAAGTCACCATATTATTCTGATGACTGGATGATGTCAATGAGATTGTAGAACACAAGAAGCACATTCCATTTTGTACAGTGTTTCTGAGATTGGAATGAATGACCGTGGCCTTCAATTCATAAATGCAGAATTTAGCTGCTCGTGAAGGATTTTGAAATTCTACAGTATGCATTATCTCCACACTATCCTGGTCAAAGGGAAAGCGGATCGCAAAGAAATTGAGGACATCCAGCACAGACTCAAAAAAGGCATTGCTAGAGTGGAAAACAACACCTTCTGAAGGCAGGGGAGGCTATCCAGTCCACAGTTACCCCGAGAATGAAAACTGCTGACAACCAGCAGTAGTATCATGTGTGAGTGACAAAGTCAGGTGAATTGACAAAAAGCTAAATTTCACTTTGATAAAACTGCAAAGTCATTGGCAGAGCGCACACTGGAGAAGCTAGTGGGACTGGAAACGTTCAACGCTCTCAGTAGAAGTGGCAACTCAATACCTGTGCAGGACAGCTGTCATCCAAATTATAGCTGGTGAACATCAACAACCATTCCTACTGCAGACATTTCTATACAATCGGACTCAGAACCCACCTTTCTGGGAAAATGTGACCTCACTGTCTATGCGGAGAACGAGAACGATTATCCCAGGGAGCCAGTGCTCCTGAGCAACAACAACGGGTCAGCAACAGAGGTAACCATGGCAACAGCATTCACCGCAGGAAGATACTCCCTGGAGAAGGTATGCAATGCATGTGCAGAGACTGATGAAAGCGGAATTCACAAACGTTCGCACACACTTCTGTAAATGAATGAGGATTTTCTTTGTGATCATCCATTCTGGGTAACTTTTAATAACCTATAACTGCAAACAATAGTGCATGCATTTTGTTTTATATGAAGGGGGAAGCACTTGGAGAAATATAGTTGTGCTTAATGCCGAAGCGGGCTTTGCTGTGCTGGTATGACCCCCAACTCTGTCAGAAATACCAGAGCGCTATCAACAGAGGGGAGGAAGGGTAATAGTTTTAACAGCTGTTTCAAAACTTACCAAGTCTCTTGTGATGATATCCACCCCCAACAGGGAACAAGAAGAAGATCCGACTCTACCAGTTCCTGCTGGATCTCTTGCGGAATGGCGATATGAAGGAGAGTATCTGGTGGGTGGATAAGGACAAGGGGACATTCCAGTTCTCCTCAAAGCACAAGGAGGAACTGGCAAATCGCTGGGGGCTACAGAAGGGCAACCGCAAGAGGATGACCTACCAGAAAATGGCCCGTGCTCTGAGAAACTATGGCAAGACGGGGGAGGTGCGCAAGGTGAAGAAGAAGTTGACGTACCAGTTCAGCGGCGAGGTGATGGAAAGGTTGGAGTGGAAGCGGTACCCATAATGAGTTGCTCCCCTTCCTCCTCCACCTCTGCATGCTCACAGCACCAACAACCACTCTGCCCCTTTCTGTCTGTACTGGGGAGCCCCTCATTCAGAGACACCGAGGAATGTTGGAAAGAAGACAAGCTCCCACATCTATCCGGAAATATCTGGGAACGAGAATTCATCACACAACTCCTCAACAGTGCCTCCCCCCCCCATTCCATTTGGTCTGCCGACCCTCCATCCGCACACCCACTCTGCCCTCAGCCTTCTATTCCCCCCTCCAACCCCAATGCCAACTTATTCCCATCCCCACAGACTGCCCTCTGCCTCACCACCTCCTCTTCCTCCCTGCCTCCCTTTTCCCTCCAATCCTAATGCCCACCTGCCCCACGGCCCCTCTCCACAGCCCTCGCTCCCTGCCCATCGCGTCCAATGTCCATCTATCTTCTATTGCTCGCTAAACCTCTGCTCCCTTTATCTCCACCTGCCTCCCCACCCCTCTCCTTCACCTCATTCACCTCCTTGCCATTTCATCTGTCTCTCCATAGTTCACCCTGCTGCCTATTCCTTCCTTCCCCTCCCTCATTCCCATTTTTCTCTACCCCTCTCTCTCTTGTACCCCCCCCCCCTTCCACTTGCTGCAGACATAACTTGCTGATGCCAGTGGTTGGTGGGGAAGGGTACTGGGCAGGTCCCCATGTTATTCAGTCAGGGGCTCAAGGGAGTCAGGATTGTGACGGAAAATAAGTGCGCCTGTCTGCTTATCTCTATTTTCTGCCGCTGTGTGGTCTGGCCTCTGTCTGTACGTGACTATGGAATAAACCCTCATCATCTATCTTTGCATTGCATCGAATCCACCACTGACCTCACTCACTTTCGCTTGGTCTTTGAGAATGGGCTTTGTGAGGCAGGTCATTCACAGGTCTCTCCATCGAGGCCCAGAGATGCCTGCCTCAAGGCACAGCCAAAGAGCCAGGAGCCAGGAACACTCTTCATGCAACACCCCAAAACCCCTCCAAAAACATCAGGCAATCACCATCTCCAACAAGAGACAATCTAACCAATCCCCCTTGACGTCCAATGGTCTTAGCATCACTGAATCCCCCAATAACAACATCCTGGGGGTTACCTTTGACCAGAGACTGAACTGGACTTCCCACATAAACACAGTGACTACAACAGCAGGTCTGAGGCTAGGAATGCTGTGGTGAGTATCTTACTCCCTGACACCTCAAAACCTATCCACCATCTACAAGGCACAAGTCAGGAGTGTGATGGAATGCCTAGTTGAGTCAGGCACCAACAACACTACTGAAGCTTGACACCATCCAGGACAAGTGCCCCAAGCATCTACTCGCTCTACCACTGACACTCAGTAGCAGCATTGTACTATCTACAAGATGCACTGCAGAATTTCACCAAAGACATTTAGACAGCACCTTCCAAACCTATGACCACTTCCATCTAGAAGGACAATGGCAGCAGATACATGGGAACATCACTACCTGCAAGTTCCCCTCCAAGCAATTCATCATCCGGACTTGGATACATCACTGTTCCTTCAGTGTTGCTGGGTCAAAGTCCTAGAATTCCCTCCCTGAGGGCATTGTGGGTCTAACTACACCCCAAAGGACTGCAGCAGTTCAAGAAGACAGCTCACCATCACCTTCTCCAGGGCAACTAGGGACAAGCCATGAATGATGTCCCAGCCAGCGACACCCACATCCTGTGAGGGACTCAATAAGGAAAAAGTCCACTTCTGTTCCAAGGGAGTGTGCTTACTAACTCCCAGCCAAGGCCTGGACCTAACCAACTCTAGTTCGGCTTAGAGTAAATATTTCCAATCCTGCTTCCTTCTTGGGGGTCACCTCACATCAGCATATCCCTTTCAGAGACTAAGAATGAAAAGAGCAAGGGAAATGCTTGTAGGTCTCCATTGTACAACTTCCTCCCAGAAAAGGTCATTATTTCCCATTGTCCTGCTAGGTGGAGTCTTAAACAACTTGGATTAAAACCCAATGAAGCCACCTCAGAGAGGTATGAAGTCTGGGCTCAAATGCTTTAGCTTTCTCACTGTAACAATGGATAAATGTCTGTTTGAAAATAAACTGCTGTAAATGTACATGTGATGAATGTGTGTTCATGTGACAGTGTTGTTAATCAAAATTGCCTTGCACAGCAATAACATTGAAAAGAAACAATTCTATGATTAACCAACAAAGTAGGAAACATTGGAATTTGTCTGCGAATAAAGACCATCATCTGACAATACGCTGCAGGCTAAACCTCATAATTGGATTTATTTATATGTATAAGAAAATTCAGAGAAAAATTAAGATAAAACCTGATTACATTTTTTTTAAAAAAAGGGAAGTGCTCAATCTTAATTGTATCAGAAAAGATTTTAGTAGATGTTAAAAGATGACTTCTCGATATGGATTCCATAGCCCTACATGTGGAGCCAAAGTGACAGGTTTAGATCATACAATGGAACAAGCACGTAAACCACACAGTTTCACATAAATACTGTGCTGCAGAAGGAAGCCATTCAGCCACAAACTCTCCAAATATCGGTCAGGCCTGAGGTTGACAGTTTTAGGGACTAAAAAGAAATACAAACAACAGGGACAAAACGCTGTTCTCTACACCCACTCTCTCACATTAGAGGCAACAGGACATAGAGTGCTATCACGGCTATCTCAGTCAGAAACTTTCACAACCCAGTCCAGAGATATCAGGACAGGACACTCACCAACACATGAAACCGGGGGCACATCACTCTGTCAGACCGATGGTATTGGGGATGCAGCAATGATGAAGGGGAATACTGAGGGAATGTGGCACTCTCTGAGTGTCAGTAGTGAGGGGATGCTACACTGTCAGAGAGTCAGTGCTGAGGAAGTGCCCCACTGCGGGAGGGTCAGTGATGCCGGAGTGCTGCACTGTCAGAGGGTCAGTACTGAGGGAGTGCTGCTCTGTCAGAGGGTCAGTACTGAGGGAGTGCTGCACTGTCAGAGGGTCAGTACTGAGGGAGTGCTGCAGTGTCAGAGGTTCAGTACTGAGGAAATGCTGCACTGTCAGAGGGTCAGTAATGAGGGAGTGCTGCATTATCGGAGGGTCAGTACTGAGGGAGTGCTGCACTGTCAGAAGGTCAGTACTGAGGAAATGCTGCTCTGTCAGAGGGTCAGTGCTGAGGGAGTGCTGCTTTGTCAGAGGGTCAGTGCTGAGGGAGTGCTGCACTGTCAGAGGGTCAGTACTGAGGGAGTGCTGCTCTGTCAGAGGGTCAGTACTGAGGAAGTGCTGCTTTGTCAGAGGGTCAGTGCTGAGGGAGTGCTGCACTGTCAGAGGGTCAGTACTGAGGGAGTGCTGCACTGTCAGAGGGTCAATGCTGAGCAAGTGCTGCACTGTCAGAGGGTCAGTACTGAGGGAGTGCTGCACTGTCAGAGGATCAGTGCTGAGGGAGTGCTGCACTGTCAGAGGGTCAGTCCTGAGGGAGTGCTGCTCTGTCAGAGGGCCAGTACTGAGGGAGTGCTGCTCTGTCAGAGGGTCAGTACTGAGGGAGTGCTGCTCTGTCAGAGGGTCAGTACTGAGGAAGTGCTGCTTTGTCAGAGGGTCAGTGCTGAGGGAGTGCTGCACTGTCAGAGGGTCAGTACTGAGGGAGTGCTGCACTGTCAGAGGGTCAATGCTGAGCGAGTGCTGCACTGTCAGAGGGTCAGTACTGAGGGAGTGCTGCACTGTCAGAGGATCAGTGCTGAGGGAGTGCTGCACTGTCAGAGGGTCAGTCCTGAGGGAGTGCTGCTCTGTCAGAGGGCCAGTACTGAGGGAGTGCTGCTCTGTCAGAGGGTCAGTACTGAGGGAGTGCTGCTCTGTCAGAGGGTCAGTCCTGAGGGAGTGCTGCACTATCAGAGGATCAGTCCTGAGGGAGTGCCCGCACTTCAGGAGGATCAGTCCTGGGGGAGTGAGCACTGAGGTGGGGGGAATCAGTAAAATGTGAAGTGAGGTGCCCACGCTTGTCCACAAAGCCTCTGTAGGAAGAACGCAAACTGCTGGCCATTGGTGGAGTCTGATATTACTGAAACGGATCTTTGCCTTTCTACATCACTCAAGGTAAGTGACTGGAATAGCCAGAAATGGTGAATGATGGTCAGTCAAAACAAGCCCTGCTTTTCATTCTTTTACTCCCACCTTCCTTTCTTCCTTTTGTCCTTTCTTCCTTCATTTCTGTTTTGAGTGTGACTGAGATCATTCCTTGCTGTGGTATTAGAATCAGCAGATCGTTCCTCTTTTGCGTGGTTCAGCCACGTGGTGAGTGGGGGCTGTGCGCACTCTGAGGAAAGGTCTGTGAACAAACCAACTCTGTAATGTTCACTCACTTCCTCCCAAAAGGTGGAGTCTGCAAGAATTCAGAAAGCACACAGACTATTTCAGTTCACGTCCATATTTAGCACAACTACATTCCCGGAAATTTGTAAGCAAAAAGTTTTGGTGGAGACAAAATCAGATTGTACACAAATTGCTTCAAACGTGTTACTTGTGCTTGTGTAGACGCTAATAAATAGCCAGAATCGGATTACACCCCAGTGCTGACTCAGGACCCTCTAGTTCATCTGTATAACATTCTTATTTTCCTGTATTTTTCAAAATATAACTAAGGTCCTCTCTATACTGGTCTGATCAAATAATCACAGGACATGGCTAGATACAGAGTAAAGCTACCTCTACTCTTTAAACTGAAAAGTAAAGTGCTGTCTACATCACTGCCATCAAATACTTCCAGGACCAGAACAGCACGGGGTTAGATACAGAGTAAAGCTCTCTCTACATTGTCACCACTAAACACTCCCCAGGACAGGGACAACAAAGGGTTAGATACAGACTAAAGCTCTCTCTACATTGTCACCATCAAACACTCCCAGGACAGGGACAACAAGGGGTTAGATACAGAGTAAAGTCTACATTGTCACCAGGACAGCAATGACGGGGTTACATATGTACACACTGTTCCTCCTCTAACTGAGGAAGTGAATCAAAATGATATGGTTGTGCTCATGTGATAAGGGGATTTGTTCCTTCCTACTCTGACTAATTGCCTCTTTAATGGGGCTTTTGTTGGTTGCAACCAGACGCCACTATTTGAAGCAATTGTTAATTTCTGCTAGCCTTTGCTACCCTCTGGTGGCCGTGCCATGAATTGCTCAATTCCCCTTTACATTTTCTTTACCCCTTTTTCCCCCTTTGATTCATCTTCCTCCCTCATTTTGCCCTCTTTTCTCCCTCTTATTACCACCTCTTTTAACTCCTTAACCCCTCCCTCTCATTATCTCTTTCCCCCATTCCCTGCCTACACTTTACCCCATCTTTTCTGCTTCTTTCCCTCTATTTCCCTGTCTTTTCCCTTGTCTTATTGCCTTTTCTACGTCATTGCCTTTGGCACCTTTGTATTTTTTGAGAAAGTGACCAAAGAAGATTGATGAAGGCAGAGCGATGGACATTGTCTATCTGGGGGCTTCAGCGATCTTTTTCGACAAAATTCAACGTGGTTGACTGGTTAATCAGGTTAGATCACTTGGAATACCAGGAGAGCAAGCCATTCCGACACAAAAATTAGCTCAAAGGTAGGAGACAGAGGTTGGTGTGGAAGGTTGCTTTTCGGACTGGAGGCCTGTGACCAGGGGTGTCCCGCAAGAATCGATGCTGGGTCAGCAACGTCTTGTCATTTATATAAATGATTTAGTTGTGAATATAGGAGGCATGCTTAGTAAGTTTGCAGATGACAACAAAATTGGTGGTGTAATGGACAGCGAAGAAAGTTACTTCAAAGCACAACGGGACATTGATGAGATGGGCAATTAAGCCAAGGAGTGGCAGATGGAGTTTAATTTAGATAAATGTGAGGTACTGCGGTTTGGAAAGGCAAATCAGGGCAGGACTTATACCCTTAATAATAAGGTCCTAGGAAATGTTACAGAACAAAGAGACCTTCGGGAGCAGGTTCATAATTCCTTGCAAGTGGACTTGCAGGTAGTTCGGGTAGTGAAGAAGGTTTTTGGCATGCTTGTCTTTATTGGTCTGAGCATTGAGTACAGGAGCTTGGGAAGTCATGTTGTGGCTGTACAGGATATTAATTAGACCACTTTTGGAAGACTGTGTTCAATTCTGATTGCCCTGCTTATAGGAAAGATGTTGTGAAAGGGTTCCGAAAAGATTTACAATGATGTTGCCAGGGGTGGAGATTGGAGCTATAGGGAGAGGCTGAACAGGCTGGGGCTGTTTTTCCTGGAAGCATCGGAGGCTGAGGGGTGACCTTACAGAGGTTTATAAATTCCTAAAGGGCATGGATACGGTAAATAGCCAAGGGCTTTTACAGAGGTAAGGGAATGCAGAGAGTATAGGTTTGAGATGAGAGGGAAAAGATTTAGTGCGGGCCTAAGGGGCAATTTTTTTCATGTAGAAGGGGGGGTGTGTATGGAATGAGCTGCCCGGAGAGGTGATGGAGGTTGGCACAATTACAACATTTAAAAGACATCTGGATGGTTACATGAATCAGAAGAGTTAAGAGGGACAGGGGCCAAACGCTGGCAAATGGGACAAGATTAACTTAAGATATCTAGTCAGCATGGACAAGTTGAACCAAAGGGTCTGTTTCCGTGCTATATGCCTCCATCATTCTATGACTCTATCTGTGAATTCCTTGAAGTATTTCCCTGCCCATTCAATTCTATCATTGCTTAAAATGGTCTCTGACCCAAGAACTCAGAGTCATAGAGATGTACAGCATAGAAACAGACCCTTCGGTCCAACTTGTCCATGCCAATATCCCAACCCAATCTAGTCCCACCTGCCAGCACCCGGCCCATGTCCCTCCAAACCCTTCCTATTCATATATCCATCCACATGCCTTTTAAATGCTGTAATTGTACCAGCCTCCACCACTTCCTCCGGCAGCTCATTCCATACACGTACCACCCTCTGTGTGAAAATGTTGCCCCTTAGGTTTCTTTTATATCTTTCCCCTCTCACCCTAAGCCGATGCCCTCTAGCTCTAGACTCCCCCACCCCAGGGAAAAGACTTTGTCTATTTACCCTATCCATGCCCCTCATGATTTTATAAACCTCTATAAGATCGCCCCTCAGCCTCCGACGCTCCAGAAAAAACAGCCCCAGCCTGTTCAGCCTCTCCCTGTAGCTCAGATCCTCCAACCCTGGCAACATCCTTGTAAATCTTTTCTGAACCCTTTCAAGTTTCACAACATCTTTTTGACAGGAAGGAGACCAGAATTGCACGCAATATTCCAACAGTGGCCTAACCAATGTCCTGCACAGCCGCAACATGACTTCCCAATTCCTGTACTCAACACCCTGACCAAAAAAGGAAAGCATACCAAAAGCCTTCTTCACTATCCTATCTATCTGCAACTCCACTTTCAAGGAGCTATGAACCTGCACTCCAAGGTCTCTTTGTTCAGCAACACTCCCTAGGACCTTACCATTAAGTGTATAAATCCTGCTAAGATTTGCTTTCCCAAAATGCAGCAACTCGCATTTATCTAAATTAAACTCCATCTGCCACTTTGACTTTGATACTGAACATGTTTTGCTATATTAAGGACTACTTTAGTATCTGAGGAGTCACTAACAGTGTTAAATGTTATGCAGTCATCAAACATCCCAGTCCTGGTCTTATGCAGGAGGGTAGGTCATTAACTAGGCCTCAGACACGACATATGGAATTCCTACAGGATGTGCCCAGAGACCAAGCTGACTGACTTGCAACATCCACAGCCATTTTATTTCTGCTGACATTTTTCACTCACTCCCACTGTGGGTGGCATGGTGGCTGAGTGGTTAGCACTACTGCCTCATAGCAACAGGGCCCCAGATTCAATTCCAGCCTCGGGCAACTGTCTGCGTGGGTTTCCTCTGGGTGCTCCGGTTTCCTCCCACAGTCCAAAGATGTCCAGGCCAGGTGAATTGGCCATGCTAAATTGCCCATAGTGTTAGGTGCATTAGTCAGAGGGAATGGGTCTGGGTGGGTTACTCTTCGGAGGGTCATGGTGGACTAGTTGGGCCGAAGGGCCTGGTTCCACACTGTAGAGAATCTAATCTAATCAGAATTTGACTCCAATAGGCTCGGGCTCCATGATGTCTTACTCATTGAATGCCGCCTTGATGCTTCGAGCAATCACTCTCACCTCACCAGTTCAGGTCTTGTTTCCTGGCAGAACCCAAACTGAGTATCATTGAGCAGGTTATTACTTTGATAGCAGTGTCAGCAACTCATTCTGTCACTTTGCTGATAATTGAAAGTTTTGGCTAGATTGGATCTGTCTGTTTTGCACACAGGGCATACCTGGTTACGTTTCCATGTTGTCAGATATATGGCCGGGGTTGGAGCTTTGCATGAACAGCTTGGCTAGGGGATCACCATTTAGATTGGTCACTGGAACGGAGATTTTTGTAAATTAGGTGTATTTAAGACTGAAGTCCTCCATGTAGCTCTACTTTCAGTCTTTTTGGATTCCTGCTTTAGCTGTACTTTACCTGTTGTAACCGCCTCAACCTGTCTACCCCCTTCCCCCACTCCAACCTCTCACCCTCACAACGAGCAGCCCTCCAATCCCTCTGCTCCAATCCCAACCTCACCATCAAGCCAGCAGATAAAGAGGACACAGTGGTAGTCTGGCGCATTGACCTCTACACCGCTGAAGCCAAATGCCAACTCGAGGACACCTCTTCCTACTGCCCCCTTGACCATGACCCCACCCTCCATCACCAAACCATCATCTCCCAGACCATACAGAACCTCATCACCTCAGGAGATCTCCCACCCACAGCTTCCAACCTCATAGTCCGGGAACCCCGCACTGCCCAGTTCTACCTCCTTCCCAAGATCCACAAGCCTGACCACCCTGGCCGACCCATTGTCTCAGCATGCTCCTGCCCCACTGAACTCATCTCTACCTACCTTGACACTGTCCTATCCCCCCTAGTCCAGGAGTTCCCCACATAAGTTCGAGACACCACCCATGCCCTCCAGCTCTGCCAAGACTTCTATTTCCCTGGCCCCCAATGCCTCATCATCACCATGGATATCCAATCCCTCGACACCTCCATCCGCTATGACCAGGGCCTCCAAGCCCTCTGTTTTTTCCTCTCCTGATTCCACCAACACTCATTCGTTTGGCCGAACTAGTCCTCACCCTTAACAATTTCTCCTTCAAATCCTCCCACTTCCTCCAGACCAAAGGGGTAGCCATGGGCACACGTATGAGCCCCAGCTATACCTGTCTCTTTGTTGGCTACGTAGAACAGTCGATCTTCCGTAATTACACCGGCACCACTCCCCACCTCTTCCTCCGCTACATTGATGACTGCATTGGCGCCCCCTCGTGCTCCCGTGAGGAGGTTGAGCAATTCATCAACTTCACCAACACATTCCACCCTGTCCTTAAATTTACCTGAACCATCTCTGACACCTCCCTCTCATTCCTGGACATCTCCATCTCCATTAATGATGACCAACTTGACACTGACATTTTTTACAAACCCACCGACTCCCACAGCTACCTGGATTACACCTCTTCCCACCCTATCTCTTGCAAAAATGCCATACCATATTCCCAATTCCTCCGCCTCCACCATATCTGCTCCCAGGAGGACCAGTTCCACCACAGAACACACCAGATGGCCTCCTCCTTTAGAGACCGCAATTTCCCTTCCCACGTGGTTCAAGACGCCCTCCAACGCATCTCGTCCACATCCCACACCTCAGCCCTCAGACCCCACCCCTCCAACCGTAACAAGGACAGAACACCCCTGGTGCTCACCTTCCACCCTACCAACCTTCGCATAAACCAAATCATCCACCGACATTTCCGCCACCTCCAAAAAGACCACACCACCAGGGATATATTTCCCTCCCCACCCCTTTCCGCCTTTCGCAAAGACCGTTCCCTCCGTGACTACCTGGTCAGGTCCACGCCCCCCTACAACCCACCCTCCCATCCTGGCACGTTCCCCTGCCACCGCAGGAACTGTAAGACCTGCGCCCACACCTCCTCCCTCACCTCTATCCAAGACCCTAAAGGAGCCTTCCACATCCATCAATGTTTTACCAGCACATCCACTGATATCATTTATTGTATCCGTTGCTCCCGATGCGGTCTCCTCTACATTGGGGAGACTGGGCACCTCCTAGCAGAGTGTTTTAGGGAACATCTCCGGGACACCCGCACCAATCAACCACACCGCCCCGTGGCCCAACATTTCAACTCCCCCTCCCACTCTGCCGAGGACATGGAGGTCCTGGGCCTCCTTCACTGCCGCTCCCTCACCACCAGACGCCTGGAGGAAGAACGCCTCATCTTCCGCCTCGGAACACTTCAACCCCAGGGCATCAATGTGGACTTCAACAGTTTCCTCATTTCCCCTTCCCCCACCTCACCCTTGTTCCAACCAGCCAGCTCAGCACTGTCCTCATGACTTGTCTGGACTTGTCCTACCTGCCTAGCTCCTTTTCCACCTATCCACTCCACCCTCTCCTCCCTGACCTTCATCCCCTCCCCCACTCACCTATTGTACTCTATGTTACTTTCTCCCCACCCCCACCCTCCTCTAGCTTATCTCTCCACCCTTCAGGCTCACTGCCTTTATTCCTGATGAAGGACTTTTACCCAAAACGTCGATTTCGCTGCTCCTTGGATGCTGCCTGAACTGCTGTGCTCTTCCAGCACCACTGATCCAGAATCTGGTTTCCAGCATCTGCAGTCATTGTTTTTACCTGTTGTATGTCAGAAGTTGTTGCTGTAACAACAGCAAGTGAATCTCTGCGTGAGAAAGAGGTTACAGAGTTAAAATTGTATCTTTGTGCCATCCGGATACATGTACATCAAAGAGATGCACAAGCTTCTGAAAATAAGAAAGTTGGGAGTTAAGTGTCCCAGTCCTGGCACAGGCACCCAAAAATTACAAGTGAATTTACCTAGAAAGATCCATAAGAAATGAATATCAAATCATAATGAAGTGATGCAGCTTTGTAAGAATAGCAAATGTTGTAGTTGAAGGGAGTTTCTCGAAATGGAGAAAGGTGCCCAGTGGTGTCCCACAGGGGTCAGTGTTGGGGCCACTGTTGTTTGTAATATACATAAATGATCTGGAAGAGGGCACTGTTGGTCTGATCAGTAAGTTTGCAGATGACACGAAGATTGGTGGAGTAGCAGAAAGCATAAGGGACTGTCAGAGAATACAGGAGGATATAGATAGACTGGAGAGTTGGGCAGCAAAATGATAGATGGATTTCAATCCAGACAAATGTGAGGTGATGCATTTAGGCAAGTCTAATTCTAGAGCGAATTATACAATGAATGGAAGAGCCTTGGGAAAAGTTGATGAGCAGAGAAATCTGGGAGTGCAGGTCCATTGTACCCTGAAGGTTGCTGCACAGGTGGATAGAATGGTCAAGAAGGCATATGGTATGCTAGCCTTCATCGGACGGGGTATTGAGTATAAGAGCTGGCAGGTCATGTTAAAATTGTACAGGACATTGGTTTGGCCACATTTAGAATACTGTGTACAGTTCTGGTCACCACATTACCAAAAGGATGTGTATGCTTTGGAGAGGATGCAGAGAAGGTTTACGAGGATGTTGCCTGGTATGGAAGGTACTAGCTATGAAGAGAGTTTGAGTAGATTAGGTTTATTTTCATTAGAAAAAGGAGATTGAGGGGGGACCTGGTTGAGGTTTACAACATCATGAAGGGTATAGACAGGGTGGATCGAGACAAGCTTTTCCCCAGAGTGAGGGATTCAATAACGAGAGGTCACACGTTCATGGTGAGAGGTGGGAAGTTTAATGGGGATAAACGCTGCAAATATTTCACACAGAGGATGGTGGGTGTTTGGAACGCGTTGCTAGCAGAGGTGGTAGAGGTAGGTATGGTAGCTTCATTTAAGATGCTTCTGGACAGATGCATGAGTAGGTGGGGAGCAGAGGGATACAGATGCTTAGCAATTGAGCAACAGGTTTAGACAGTGGATTTGGATCGGCTCAGGCTTGGAGGGCCGAAGGGCCTGTTCCTGGGCTGTAAATTTTCTTTGTTCTTTGTTCTAAATGAACATTTCTATTATATTACTAGCACCTTATTTTGAGATGCCTACCATAACTTATTTATTAAGTTCACAAATAAAAGGACAAATATTAGAATGATAACAAAAGCAAATATTGATGGAGAAGCTCACAGGTCTGGTACCATGTGCAGAGAAAATAGAGTTAACATTGAGTCCAGTGGTGGTCAGACCTTTGAGTTTCTCCAGTAATTTGTGTTTTTGTTTCACATCTACAACATCCATAATTCTTAATTTTATTTTAGTACAGGTTGCTGTGAAGCTAGAGAGAAAGCAGGAGTGTAGGAATAAATGTTATGTTTTCAAGTTGGTAAATCATAAATTAACAGGCTCAGTGCTCAGGTCTTGGCATTTTAATAATCTACATGAATAAAATTATGAGGGGAATAAACATGATGCATCCATTTTGCAGTTCCTCAGATGGAACACTTGCCAAAAGAAGTAAAGTGGCCACAAATCAACTCACGTTAACCGAAAGGAAAATATCAATTGAAGACAACAACTTTTATAAAGTGCCCTTGGAGTGGTCAGATGACACATGATTCATCATATAACATTTTAAATTCATATCCAAAACATGCCTGCACCTTGAATGAAAAACAGCTTTGTCAACGCAAGGCATTATTGAGAGCATGTGAATGGAGGGATGATACCGGAGAGGGACGGGTAGGGACAGAATTCCAAAACATGTATTCATCGCAACTGAAGGCACATTCTCTAAACAAAGACGTTTACGTAGAAAAAGCACAACAGACCAAAATACAGAGAAAGAAGATATTTCAGATCTTTTAATGATTAAAACCGAGCAGAGAATGAAGATTACATGAGTACAAGCAAACAGGGTCTGTCTGCAAACAGACTGGGCCAGTCCCCGCACAGACTGGGTCAGTCTCCACACAGACTGGGTCAGACCCCGCACAGTCTGGGTCAATCCCCGCACAGACTGGGTCAGTCCCCACACAGACTGGGTCAGTCCCTGCCCAGTCTAGGTCAGTCCCCACACAGACTGAGTCAGTCCCTGCACAGATTAGGTCAGTCCCTGCACAGACTGGGTCAGTCCCCACACAGACTGGGTCAGTCCCTGCACAGTCTAGGTCAGTCCCACACAGACTGGGTCAGTCCCAGCACAGACTGGGTCAGTCCCCACACAGACTGGGTCAGTCCCAGCACAGACTGGGTCAGTCCGTGCACAGACTGGGTCAGTCCCACACAGACAGGGTCAATCCCCGCACAAACTGGGTCAGTCTCACATACACTGGGTCAGTCCCGGCACAGACTGGGTCAGTCCCATACCGACTGGGTCAGTCCCCACACAGACAGGGTCAGTCCCACACAGACTGGGTCAGTTCCCACACAGACTGGGTCAGTCCCCAAACAGACTGGGTCAGTCCCCACACAGACTGGGTCAGTCCCCGCACAGACTGGGTCAGCCCTCACACAGACTGGGTCAGTCCCCACACAGACAGGGTCAGTCCCACACAGACTGGGTCAGTCCTAACACAGACTGTGTCAGTCCCCACACAGACTGGGTCAGTCCCCACACAGACTGTGTCAGTCCCCACACAGACTGGGTCAGTCCCCGCACAGACTGGGTCAGCCCTCACACAGACTGGGTCAGTCCCCGCACAGACTGGGTCAGTCCTGCACAGACTGGGTCAGTCCCCGCACAGACTGGGCCAATCCCCACACAGACTGTGTCAGTCCCACACAGACTGGGTCAGTCCCACACAGACTGGGTCAGTCCGTGCACAGACTGGGTCAGTCCCACACAGACTGGGTCGGTCACCGAACAGACTGGGTCAGTCCCCCACAGACTGGGTCAGTCCCACACAGACTGGGTCGGTCCCAACACAGACAGCGTCAGTCCCAAACAAAATGGGTCAGTCCCCCCACAGACTGGGTCAGTCCCAACACAGACTGGGTCAGTTCCCACACAGACTGGGTTAGTCCCACACAGACTGGGTCAGTCCCTGTACAGACTGGGTCAGTCCCACACAGACTGGGTCAGTCCCCGCACAGACTGGGTCAGTCCCTACACAGACTGGGTCAGACCCCGCACAGACCGGGTCAGTCTCTCACAGACTGGGTCAATCCCCACACAGACTGGGTCAGTCCCACACAGACTGTGTCGGTCCCAACACAGACTGGGCCAGTCCCACACAGACTACGTCAGTCCCCACACAGACTGGGTCAGTCCCCACACAGACTGCGTCAGTCCCAAACAAAATGGGTCAGTTCCCACACAGACTGGGTCAGTTCCCACACAGACTGGGTCAGTCCCACACAGACTGGGTCAGTCCCCGGACAGACTGGGTCAGTCCCACACAGACTGGTTCAGTCCCCGCACAGACTGGGTCTGTCCCACACAGACTCGGTCAGTCCCCACACAGACTGTGTCAGTCCCCACACAGACTGGGTCAGTCCCCACACAGACTGGGTCAGTATCACACAGACTGTGTCAGTCCCCACACAGACTGGGTCAGTCCCCACACAGACTGGGTCAGTCCCCGCACAGACTGGGTCAGTCCCACACAGACTGGGTCAGTCCCCGCACAGACTGGGCCAATCCCCACACAGACTGGGTCAGTCCCACACAGACTGGGTCAGTCCCAGCACAGACTGGGTCAGTCCCACACAGACTGGGTCAGTCCCTGCAAAGACTGGGTCAGTCCCCCACAGACTGGGTCAGTCCCACACAGACTGGGTCGGTCCCAACACAGACAGCGTCAGTCCCAAACAAAATGGGTCAGTCCCCCCACAGACTGGGTCAGTCCCAACACAGAATGGGTCAGTTCACACACAGACTGGGTTAGTCCCACACAGACTGGGTCAGTCCCTGTACAGACTGGGTCAGTCCCACACAGACTGGGTCAGTCCCCGCACAGACTGGGTCAGTCCCTACACAGACTGGGTCAGACCCCGCACAGACCGGGTCAGTCCCTCACAGACTGGGTCAATCCCCACACAGACTGGGTCAGTCCCACACAGACTGTGTCGGTCCCAACACAGACTGGGCCAGTCCCACACAGACTACGTCAGTCCCCACACAGACTGGGTCAGTCCCCACACAGACTGCGTCAGTCCCAAACAAAATGGGTCAGTTCCCACACAGACTGGGTCAGTTCCCACACAGACTGGGTCAGTCCCACACAGACTGGGTCAGTCCCCGCACAGACTGGGTCAGTCCCACACAGACTGGTTCAGTCCCACACAGACTGGGTCTGTCCCACACAGACTCGGTCAGTCCCCACACAGACTGTGTCAGTCCCCACACAGACTGGGTCAGTCCCCACACAGACTGGGTCAGTATCACACAGACTGTGTCAGTCCCCACACAGACTGGGTCAGTCCCCACACAGACTGGGTCAGTCCCCGCACAGACTGGGTCAGTCCCACACAGACTGGGTCAGTCCCCGCACAGACTGGGCCAATCCCCACACAGACTGGGTCAGTCCCACACAGACTGGGTCAGTCCCAGCACAGACTGGGTCAGTCCCACACAGACTGGGTCAGTACCTGCAAAGACTGGGTCAGTCCCACACAGACTGGGTCAGTCCCACACAGACTGGGTCAGTCCGTGCACAGACTGGGTCAGTCCCACACAGACTGGGTGCGTCCCTGCACAGACTGGGTCAGTCCCACACAGACTGGGTCGGTCACCGAACAGACTGGGTCAGTCCCCCACAGACTGGGTCAGTCCCACACCGACTGGGTCAGTCCCAACACAGACAGCGTCAGTCCCAAACAAAATGGGTCAGTCCCCCCACAGACTGGGTCAGTCCCCACACAGACTGGGTCAGTTCCCACACAGACTGGGTTAGTCCCACACAGACTGGGTCAGTCCCACACAGACTGGGTCAGTCCCCGTACAGACTGGGTCAGTCTCTACACAGACTGGGTCAGACCCCGCACAGACCGGGTCAGTCCCTCACAGACTGGGTCAGTCCCCACACAGACTGGGTCAGTCCCACACAGACTGGGTCGGTCCCAACACAGACTGCGTCAGTCCCACACAGACTGGGTCAGTCCCCACACAGACTGGGTCAGTCCCCACACAGACTGCGTCAGTCCCAAACAAAGTGGGTCAGTCCCCACACAGACTGGGTCAGTCCCCACACAGACTGGGTCAGTCCCACACAGACTGGGTCAGTCCCACACAGACTGGTTCAGTCCCCGCACAGACTGGGTCAGTCCCACACAGACTCGGTCAGTCCCCACACAGACTGGGTCAGTCCCTACACAGACTGGGTCAGTCCCTACACAGACTGGGTCAGTCCCACACAGACTGAGTCAGTCCCCACACAGACTGGGTCAGTCCCTGCACAGACTGGGTCAATCCCCACACAGACCGGGTCAGTCCCTCACAGACTGGGTCCGTCCCTGCACAGACTGGGTCAGTCCCAGCACAGACTGGGTCATTCCCTGCACAGACTGGCTCAGTCCACGCACAGACCGGGTCAGTCCCTGCACAGACCGGGTCGGTCACTGAACAGACTGGGTCAGTCCCCCACACAGACTGGGTCAGTCCCACACAGACTGGGTCAGTCCCCACACAGACAGGGTCAGTCCCACACAGACTGGGTCAGTTCCCACACAGACTGGGTCAGTCCCCAAACAGACTGGGTCAGTCCCCACACAGACTGGGTCAGTCCCCACACAGACTGGGTCAGCCCTCACACAGACTGGGTCAGTCCCCACACAGACAGGGTCAGTCCCACACAGACTGGGTCAGTCCCCACACAGACTGTGTCAGTCCGCACACAGACTGGGTCAGTCCCCACACAGACTGTGTCAGTCCCCACACAGACTGGGTCAGTCCCCGCACAGACTGGGTCAGCCCTCACACAGACTGGGTCAGTCCCCGCACAGACTGGGTCAGTCCTGCACAGACTGGGTCAGTCCCCGCACAGACTGGGCCAATCCCCACACAGACTGTGTCAGTCCCACACAGACTGGGTCAGTCCCACACAGACTGGGTCAGTCCGTGCACAGACTGGGTCAGTCCCACACAGACTGGGTCGGTCACCGAACAGACTGGGTCAGTCCCCCACAGATTGGGTCAGTCCCACACAGACTGGGTCGGTCCCAACACAGACAGCGTCAGTCCCAAACAAAATGGGTCAGTCCCCCCACAGACTGGGTCAGTCCCAACACAGACTGGGTCAGTTCCCACACAGACTGGGTTAGTCACACACAGACTGGGTCAGTCCCTGTACAGACTGGGTCAGTCCCACACAGACTGGGTCAGTCCCCGCACAGACTGGGTCAGTCCCTACACAGACTGGATCAGACCCCGCACAGACCGGGTCAGTCCCTCACAGACTGGGTCAGTCCCCACACAGACTGGGTCAGTCCCACACAGACTGGGTCGGTCCCATCACAGACTGGGTCAGTCCCACACAGACGGCGTCAGTCCCCACACAGACTGGGTCAGTCCCCACACAGACTGCGTCAGTCCCAAACAAAATAGGTCAGTCCCCACACAGACTGGGTCAGTATCACACAGACTGTGTCAGTCCCCACACAGGCTGGGTCAGTCCCCACACAGAATGGGTCAGTCCCCACACAGACTGGGTCAGTCCCGCACAGACTGGGTCAGTCACCGCACAGACTGGGCCAATCCTCACACAGACTGGGTCAGTCCCTGCAAAGACTGGGTCAGTCCCCACACAGACTGGGTCAGTCCCCACACAGACTGGGTCAGTCCCACACAGACTGGGTCAGTCCCTGCAAAGACTGGGTCCGTCCCACACAGACTGGGTCAGTCCGTGCACAGACTGGGTCAGTCCCACACAGACTGAGTCAGTCCCCACACAGACTGGGTCAGTCCCACACAGACTGAGTCAGTCCCCACACAGACTGGGTCAGTCCCACACAGACTGGGTCAATCTCACACAGACTGGGTCAGTCCCCACACAGACTGGGTCAGACCCTGCAGAGACTGGGTCAGTCCCACACAGACTGGGTCAGTCCCCACACAGACTGGGTCAGTCCCCGCACAGACTAGGTCAGTAACACACAGACTGGGTCAGTCCCACACAGACTGGGTCAGTCCCACACAGACTGGGTCAGTCCCCGCATAGACTAGGTCAGTAACACACAGACTGGGTCAGTCCTCCCACAGACTGGGCCAATCCCCACACAGACTGGGTCAGTCCCCGCACAGACTGGGTCAGTCCCCAAACAGACTGGGTCAGTCCCCAAACAGACTGGGTCAGTCCCACACAGACTGGGCCAATCCTCACACAGACTGGGCCAATCCCCACACAGACTGGGTCAGTCCCCACACAGACTGGGTCAGTCCCCACACAGACTGGGCCAATCCCCAAACAGACTGGGTCAGTTCCCAAACAGACTGGGTCAGTCCCCAAACAGACTGGGTCAGTCCCACACAGACTAGGTCAGTCCCCGCACAGACTAGGTCAGTAACACACAGACTGGGTCAGTCCCCACACAGACTGGGTCAGTCCCTGCAAAGACTGGGTCAGTCCCCGCACAGACTGGGTCAGTCCCACACAGACTGGGTCAGTCCCACACAGACTGGGTCAGTCCCCGCACAGACTGGGTCATTCCCCACACAGACTGGGTCAGTCCCACACAGACTGAGTCAGTCCCACACAGACTGGGTCAGTCCCACACAGACTGGGTCAGTCCCACACAGACTGGGTCAGTCCCCGCACAGACTGGGTCAGTCCCCGCACAGGCTGGGCCAATCCCCACACAGACTGGGTCAGTCCCCACACTGACTGGGTCAGTCCCCGCACAGACTGGGTCAGTCCCGCACAGACTGGGTCAGTCCCCGCACAGACTGGGCCAATCCCCACACAGACTGGGTCAGTAACACACAGACTGGGTCAGTCCCAGCACAGACTGGGGCAGTCCCACACAGACTAGGTCAGTCTCTGCAAAGACTGGGTCAGTCCCACACAGACTGGGTCAGTCCCACACAGACTGGTTCAGTCCCCGCACAGACTGGGTCAGTCCCTACACAGACTGGGTCCATCCCCGCACAGACTGGGTCAGTCCCACACAGACTGGGTCAGTCCTGCACAGACTGGGTCATCCCTACACAGACTGGGTCAGTCCCCGCACAGACCGGGTCAGTCCCTCACAGACTGTGTCAGTCCCCGCACAGACTGGGTCAGTCCCCGCACAGTCTGGTCAGTCCCTGCATGGACTGGATCATTGCCTGCACAGACTGGCTCAGTCCATGCTCAGACCGGGTCAGTCCCTGCACAGACCGGGTCGGTCCCTGAACAGACTGGGTCAGTCCCCCACACAGACTGGGTCAGTCCCACACAGACTGGGTCAGTCCTCCACAGACTGGGTCCGTCCCTGCACAGACTGGGTCAGTCCCACACAGACTGGTTCAGTCCCCGCACAGACTGGGTCAGTCGCCCACAGACTGGGTCAGTCCCCACACAGTCTGGGTCAATCCCCGCACAGACTGGGTCAGTCCCACACAGACTGGGTCAGTCCCCGCACAGACTAGGTCAGTAACACACAGATGGGTCAGTCCCCACACAGACTGGGTCAGTCCCTGCAAAGACTGGGTCAGTCCCCGCACAGACTGGGTCAGTCCCACACAGACTGGGTCAGTCCCCGCACAGACTGGGTCAGTCCCCACACAGACTGGGTCAGTCCCACACAGACTGAGTCAGTCCCACACAGACTGGGTCAGTCCCACACAGACTGGGTCAGTCCCCGCACAGACTGGGTCAGTCCCCACACAGACTGGGCCAATCCCCACACAGACTGGGTCAGTCCCACACAGACTGGGTCAGTCCCACACAGACGGGGTCAGTCCCACACAGACTGGGTCAGTCCCACACAGACTGGGTCAGTCCCCACACAGACTGGGTCAGTCCCCGCACAGACTGGGTCAGTCCCACACAGGCTGGGTCAGACCCCGCACAGACTGGGTCAGTCCCTGCACAGTCTAGGTCAGTCTCCACACAGACTGGGTCAGTCCCCGCACAGACTGGGTCAGCCCTCACACAGACTGGGTCAGTCCCCACACAGACTGGGTCAGTCCCACACAGACTGAGTCAGTATCACACAGACTGTGTCAGTCCCCACACAGACTGGGTCAGTCCCCACACAGACTGGGTCAGTATCACACAGACTGTGTCAGTCCCCACACAGACTGGGTCAGTCCCCACACTGACTGGGTGAGTCCCCGCACAGACTGGGTCAGTCCCGCACAGACTGGGTCAGTCCCCGCACAGACTGGGCCAATCCCCACACAGACTGGGTCAGTCCCCGCACAGACTGGGTCAGCCCTCACACAGACTGGGTCAGTCCCCACACAGACTGGGTCAGTCCCACACAGACTGAGTCAGTATCACACAGACTGTGTCAGTCCCCACACAGACTGGGTCAGTCCCCACACAGACTGGGTCAGTATCACACAGACTGTGTCAGTCCCCACACAGACTGGGTCAGTCCCCACACTGACTGGGTCAGTCCCCGCACAGACTGGGTCAGTCCCGCACAGACTGGGTCAGTCCCCGCACAGACTGGGCCAATCCCCACACAGACTGGGTCAGTCCCACACAGACTGGGTCAGTCCCAGCACAGTCTGGGTCAGTCCCACACAGACTGGGTCAGTCTCTGCAAAGACTGGGTCAGTCCCACACAGACTGGGTCAGTCCCACACAGACTGGGTCAGTCCGTGCACAGACTGGGTCAGTCCCACACAGACTGGGTGCGTCCCTGCACAGACTAGGTCAGTCCCACACAGACTGGGTCGGTCACCGAACAGACTGGGTCAGTCCCCCACAGACAGCGTCAGTCCCAAACAAAATGGGTCAGTCCCCCCACAGACTGGGTCAGTCCCCACACAGACTGGGTCAGTTCCCACACAGACTGGGTTAGTCCCACACAGACAGGGTCAGTCCCACACAGACTGGGTCAGTCCCCGCATAGACTAGGTCAGTAACACACAGACTGGGTCAGTCCTCCCACAGACTGGGCCAATCCCCACACAGACTGGGTCAGTCCCCGCACAGACTGGGTCAGTCCCCAAACAGACTGGGTCAGTCCCCAAACAGACTGGGTCAGTCCCACACAGACTGGGTCAGTCCCTGCAAAGACTGGGTCAGTCCCCGCACAGACTGGGTCAGTCCCACACAGACTGGGTCAGTCCCACACAGACTGGGTCAGTCCCCGCACAGACTGGGTCAGTCCCCACACAGACTGGGTCAGTCCCACACAGACTGAGTCAGTCCCACACAGACTGGGTCAGTCCCACACAGACTGGGTCAGTCCCCGCACAGACTGGGTCAGTCCCCGCACAGGCTGGGCCAATCCCCACACAGACTGGGTCAGTCCCCACACTGACTGGGTCAGTCCCCGCACAGACTGGGTCAGTCCCGCACAGACTGGGTCAGTCCCCGCACAGACTGGGCCAATCCCCACACAGACTGGGTCAGTAACACACAGACTGGGTCAGTCCCAGCACAGACTGGGGCAGTCCCACACAGACTAGGTCAGTCTCTGCAAAGACTGGGTCAGTCCCACACAGACTGGGTCAGTCCCACACAGACTGGTTCAGTCCCCGCACAGACTGGGTCAGTCCCTACACAGACTGGGTCCATCCCCGCACAGACTGGGTCAGTCCCACACAGACTGGGTCAGTCCTGCACAGACTGGGTCAGTCCCTCACAGACTGTGTCAGTCCCCGCACAGACTGGGTCAGTCCCCGCACAGTCTGGTCAGTCCCTGCATGGACTGGATCATTGCCTGCACAGACTGGCTCAGTCCATGCTCAGACCGGGTCAGTCCCTGCACAGACCGGGTCGGTCCCTGAACAGACTGGGTCAGTCCCCCACACAGACTGGGTCAGTCCCACACAGACTGGGTCAGTCCTCCACAGACTGGGTCCGTCCCTGCACAGACTGGGTCAGTCCCACACAGACTGGTTCAGTCCCCGCACAGACTGGGTCAGTCGCCCACAGACTGGGTCAGTCCCCACACAGTCTGGGTCAATCCCCGCACAGACTGGGTCAGTCCCACACAGACTGGGTCAGTCCCCGCACAGACTAGGTCAGTAACACACAGATGGGTCAGTCCCCACACAGACTGGGTCAGTCCCTGCAAAGACTGGGTCAGTCCCCGCACAGACTGGGTCAGTCCCACACAGACTGGGTCAGTCCCCGCACAGACTGGGTCAGTCCCCACACAGACTGGGTCAGTCCCACACAGACTGAGTCAGTCCCACACAGACTGGGTCAGTCCCACACAGACTGGGTCAGTCCCCGCACAGACTGGGTCAGTCCCCACACAGACTGGGCCAATCCCCACACAGACTGGGTCAGTCCCACACAGACTGGGTCAGTCCCACACAGACGGGGTCAGTCCCACACAGACTGGGTCAGTCCCCACACAGACTGGGTCAGTCCCCGCACAGACTGGGTCAGTCCCACACAGGCTGGGTCAGACCCCGCACAGACTGGGTCAGTCCCTGCACAGTCTAGGTCAGTCTCCACACAGACTGGGTCAGTCCCCGCACAGACTGGGTCAGCCCTCACACAGACTGGGTCAGTCCCCACACAGACTGGGTCAGTCCCACACAGACTGAGTCAGTATCACACAGACTGTGTCAGTCCCCACACAGACTGGGTCAGTCCCCACACAGACTGGGTCAGTATCACACAGACTGTGTCAGTCCCCACACAGACTGGGTCAGTCCCCACACTGACTGGGTGAGTCCCCGCACAGACTGGGTCAGTCCCGCACAGACTGGGTCAGTCCCCGCACAGACTGGGCCAATCCCCACACAGACTGGGTCAGTCCCCGCACAGACTGGGTCAGCCCTCACACAGACTGGGTCAGTCCCCACACAGACTGGGTCAGTCCCACACAGACTGAGTCAGTATCACACAGACTGTGTCAGTCCCCACACAGACTGGGTCAGTCCCCACACAGACTGGGTCAGTATCACACAGACTGTGTCAGTCCCCACACAGACTGGGTCAGTCCCCACACTGACTGGGTCAGTCCCCGCACAGACTGGGTCAGTCCCGCACAGACTGGGTCAGTCCCCGCACAGACTGGGCCAATCCCCACACAGACTGGGTCAGTCCCACACAGACTGGGTCAGTCCCAGCACAGTCTGGGTCAGTCCCACACAGACTGGGTCAGTCTCTGCAAAGACTGGGTCAGTCCCACACAGACTGGGTCAGTCCCACACAGACTGGGTCAGTCCGTGCACAGACTGGGTCAGTCCCACACAGACTGGGTGCGTCCCTGCACAGACTAGGTCAGTCCCACACAGACTGGGTCGGTCACCGAACAGACTGGGTCAGTCCCCCACAGACAGCGTCAGTCCCAAACAAAATGGGTCAGTCCCCCCACAGACTGGGTCAGTCCCCACACAGACTGGGTCAGTTCCCACACAGACTGGGTTAGTCCCACACAGACAGGGTCAGTCCCTGTACAGACTGGGTCAGTCCCACACAGACTGGGTCAGTCTCCGCACAGACTGGGTCAGTCCCTACACAGACTGGGTCAGACCCCGCACAGACCGGGTCAGTCCCTCACAGACTGGGTCAATCCCCACACAGACTGGGTCAGTCCCACACAGACTGTGTCGGTCCCAACACAGACTGGGTCAGTCCCACACAGACTACGTCAGTCCCCACACATACTGGGTCAGTCCCCACACAGACTGCGTCAGTCCCAAACAAAATGGGTCAGTTCCCACACAGACTGGGTCAGTCCCACACAGACTGGGTCAGTCCCCGCACAGACTGGGTCAGTCCCACACAGACTGGTTCAGTCCCCGCACAGACTGGGTCAGTCCCACACAGACTCGGTCAGTCCCCACACAGACTGTGTCAGTCCCCACACAGACTGGGTCAGTCCCCACACAGACTGGGTCAGTATCACACAGACTGTGTCAGTCCCCACACAGACTGGGTCAGTCCCCACACAGACTGGGTCAGTCCCCGCACAGACTGGGTCAGTCCCGCACAGAATGTGTCAGTCCACGCACAGACTGGGCCAATCCCCACACAGACTGGGTCAGTCCCACACAGACTGTGTCAGTCCCAGCACAGACTGGGTCAGTCCCACACAGACTGGGTCAGTCCCCAAACAGACTGGGTCAGTCCCACACAGACTGGGTCAGTCCCACACAGACTGGGTCAGTCCGTGCACAGACTGGGTCAGTCCCACACAGACTGGGTCAGTCCGTGCACAGACTGGGTCAGTCCCACACAGACTGGGTGCGTCCCTGCACAGACTGGGTCAGTCCCACACAGACTGGGTCGGTCACCGAACAGACTGGGTCAGTCCCCCACAGACTGGGCCAGTCCCAACACAGACGGCGTCAGTCCCAAACAAAATGGGTCAGTCCCCCCACAGACTTGGTCAGTTCCCACACAGACTGGGTCAGTTCCCACACAGACTGGGTTAGTCCCACACAGACTGGGTCAGTCCCACACAGACTGGGTCAGTCCCCGCACAGACTGGGTCAGTCCCTACACAGACTGGATCAGACCCCGCACAGACTGGGTCAGTCCCCGCACAGACTGGGTCAGTCCCACACAGACTGGGTCAGTCCCCGCACAGACTGGTTCAGTCCCACACAGACTGGGTCCGTCCCTGCACAGACTGGGTCATTCCCTGCACAGACTGGCTCAGTCCCCACACAGACCGGGTCAGTCTCTGCACAGACCGGGTCGGTCCCTGAACAGACTGGGTCAGTCCCACACAGACTGGGTCGGTCCCCACACAGACTGGGTCAGTCCCACACAGACTGGGTCAGTTCCCACACAGACTGGGTCAGTCCCCACACAGACTGGGTCAGTCCCGCACAGACTGGGTTAGTCCCCACACAGACTGGGTCAGTCCCCGCACAGACTGGGTCAGTCCCACACAGACTGGGTCAGTCCCAGCACAGACTGGTTCAGTCCCACACAGACTGGGTCCGTCCCTGCACAGACTGGGTCATTCCCTGCACAGACTGGCTCAGTCCCCACACAGACCGGGTCAGTCTCTGCACAGACCGGGTCGGTCCCTGAACAGACTGGGTCGGTCCCCACACAGACTGGGTCAGTCCCACACAGACTGGGTCAGTCCCACACAGACTGTGTCGGTCCCAACACAGACTGGGTCAGTCCCACACAGACTACGTCAGTCCCCACACAGACTGGGTCAGTCCCCACACAGACTGGGTCAGTCCCACACAGACTGTGTCGGTCCCAACACAGACTGGGTCAGTCCCACACAGACTACGTCAGTCCCCACACAGACTGGGTCAGTCCCCACACAGACTGCGTCAGTCCCAAACAAAATGGGTCAGTTCCCACACAGACTGGGTCAGTTCCCACACAGACTGGGTCAGTCCCACACAGACTGGGTCAGTCCCCGCACAGACTGGGTCAGTCCCACACAGACTGGTTCAGTCCCCGCACAGACTGGGTCTGTCCCACACAGACTCGGTCAGTCCCCACACAGACTCGGTCAGTCCCCACACAGACTGTGTCAGTCCCCACACAGACTGGGTCAGTATCACACAGACTGGGTCAGTCCCCACACAGACTGGGACAGTCCCCACACAGACTGGGTCAGTCCCCGCACAGACTGGGTCAGACCCACACAGACTGGGTCAGTCCCCGCACAGACTGGGCCAATCCCCACACAGACTGGGTCAGTCCCAAACAGACTGGGTCAGTCCCAGCACAGACTGGGTCAGTCCCACACAGACTGGGTCAGTCCCACACAGACTGGGTCAGTCCCACACAGACTGGGTCAGTCCGTGCACAGACTGGGTCAGTCCCACACAGACTGGGTGCGTCCCTGCACAGACTGGGTCAGTCCCACACAGACTGGGTCGGTCACCGAACAGACTGGGTCAGTCCCCCACAGACTGGGTCAGTCCCACACCGACTGGGTCAGTCCCAACACAGACAGCGTCAGTCCCAAACAAAATGGGTCAGTCCCCCCACAGACTGGGTCAGTCCCCACACAGACTGGGTCAGTTCCCACACAGACTGGGTTAGTCCCACACAGACTGGGTCAGTCCCACACAGACTGGGTCAGTCCCCGTACAGACTGGGTCAGTCCCACACAGACTGGGTCAGTCCCCGTACAGACTGGGTCAGTCTCTACACAGACTGGGTCAGACCCCGCACAGACCGGGTCAGTCCCTCACAGACTGGGTCAGTCCCCACACAGACTGGGTCAGTCCCACACAGACTGGGTCGGTCCCAACACAGACTGTGTCAGTCCCACACAGACTGGGTCAGTCCCCACACAGACTGGGTCAGTCCCCACACAGACTGCGTCAGTCCCAAACAAAGTGGGTCAGTCCCCACACAGACTGGGTCAGTCCCCACACAGACTGTGTCAGTCCCACACAGACTGGGTCAGTCCCCGCACAGACTGGGTCAGTCCCACACAGACTGGGTCAGTCCCCGCACAGACTGGGTCAGTCCCCGCACAGACTGGGTCAGTCCCACACAGACTGGGTCAGTCCCACACAGACTGGGTCAGTCCCACACAGACTGAGTCAGTCCCCACACAGACTGGGTCAGTCCCACACAGACTGGGTCAATCTCACACAGACTGGGTCAGTCCCCACACAGACTGGGTCAGACCCTGCAGAGACTGGGTCAGTCCCACACAGACTGGGTCAGTCCCCACACAGACTGGGTCAGTCCCCGCACAGACTAGGTCAGTAACACACAGACTGGGTCAGTCCCACACAGACTGGGTCAGTCCCACACAGACTGGGTCAGTCCCCGCATAGACTAGGTCAGTAACACACAGACTGGGTCAGTCCTCCCACAGACTGGGCCAATCCCCACACAGACTGGGTCAGTCCCCGCACAGACTGGGTCAGTCCCCAAACAGACTGGGTCAGTCCCCAAACAGACTGGGTCAGTCCCACACAGACTGGGCCAATCCTCACACAGACTGGGCCAATCCCCACACAGACTGGGTCAGTCCCCACACAGACTGGGTCAGTCCCCACACAGACTGGGCCAATCCCCAAACAGACTGGGTCAGTTCCCAAACAGACTGGGTCAGTCCCCAAACAGACTGGGTCAGTCCCACACAGACTAGGTCAGTCCCCGCACAGACTAGGTCAGTAACACACAGACTGGGTCAGTCCCCACACAGACTGGGTCAGTCCCTGCAAAGACTGGGTCAGTCCCCGCACAGACTGGGTCAATCCCACACAGACTGGGTCAGTCCCACACAGACTGGGTCAGTCCCCGCACAGACTGGGTCAGTCCCCACACAGACTGGGTCAGTCCCACACAGACTGAGTCAGTCCCACACAGACTGGGTCAGTCCCACACAGACTGGGTCAGTCCCCGCACAGACTGGGTCAGTCCCCGCACAGGCTGGGCCAATCCCCACACAGACTGGGTCAGTCCCCACACTGACTGGGTCAGTCCCCGCACAGACTGGGTCAGTCCCGCACAGACTGGGTCAGTCCCCGCACAGACTGGGCCAATCCCCACACAGACTGGGTCAGTAACACACAGACTGGGTCAGTCCCAGCACAGACTGGGGCAGTCCCACACAGACTAGGTCAGTCTCTGCAAAGACTGGGTCAGTCCCACACAGACTGGGTCAGTCCCACACAGACTGGTTCAGTCCCCGCACAGACTGGGTCAGTCCCTACACAGACTGGGTCCATCCCCGCACAGACTGGGTCAGTCCCACACAGACTGGGTCAGTCCTGCACAGACTGGGTCATCCCTACACAGACTGGGTCAGTCCCCGCACAGACCGGGTCAGTCCCTCACAGACTGTGTCAGTCCCCGCACAGACTGGGTCAGTCCCCGCACAGTCTGGTCAGTCCTTGCATGGACTGGATCATTGCCTGCACAGACTGGCTCAGTCCATGCTCAGACCGGGTCAGTCCCTGCACAGACCGGGTCGGTCCCTGAACAGACTGGGTCAGTCCCCCACACAGACTGGGTCAGTCCCACACAGACTGGGTCAGTCCTCCACAGACTGGGTCCGTCCCTGCACAGACTGGGTCAGTCCCACACAGACTGGTTCAGTCCCCGCACAGACTGGGTCAGTCGCCCACAGACTGGGTCAGTCCCCACACAGTCTGGGTCAATCCCCGCACAGACTGGGTCAGTCCCACACAGACTGGGTCAGTCCCCGCACAGACTAGGTCAGTAACACACAGATGGGTCAGTCCCCACACAGACTGGGTCAGTCCCTGCAAAGACTGGGTCAGTCCCCGCACAGACTGGGTCAGTCCCACACAGACTGGGTCAGTCCCCGCACAGACTGGGTCAGTCCCCACACAGACTGGGTCAGTCCCACACAGACTGAGTCAGTCCCACACAGACTGGGTCAGTCCCACACAGACTGGGTCAGTCCCCGCACAGACTGGGTCAGTCCCCACACAGACTGGGCCAATCCCCACACAGACTGGGTCAGTCCCACACAGACTGGGTCAGTCCCACACAGACGGGGTCAGTCCCACACAGACTGGGTCAGTCCCACACAGACTGGGTCAGTCCCCACACAGACTGGGTCAGTCCCCGCACAGACTGGGTCAGTCCCACACAGGCTGGGTCAGACCCCGCACAGACTGGGTCAGTCCCTGCACAGTCTAGGTCAGTCTCCACACAGACTGGGTCAGTCCCCGCACAGACTGGGTCAGCCCTCACACAGACTGGGTCAGTCCCCACACAGACTGGGTCAGTCCCACACAGACTGAGTCAGTATCACACAGACTGTGTCAGTCCCCACACAGACTGGGTCAGTCCCCACACAGACTGGGTCAGTATCACACAGACTGTGTCAGTCCCCACACAGACTGGGTCAGTCTCCACACTGACTGGGTCAGTCCCCGCACAGACTGGGTCAGTCCCGCACAGACTGGGTCAGTCCCCGCACAGACTGGGCCAATCCCCACACAGACTGGGTCAGTCCCCGCACAGACTGGGTCAGCCCTCACACAGACTGGGTCAGTCCCCACACAGACTGGGTCAGTCCCACACAGACTGAGTCAGTATCACACAGACTGTGTCAGTCCCCACACAGACTGGGTCAGTCCCCACACAGACTGGGTCAGTATCACACAGACTGTGTCAGTCCCCACACAGACTGGGTCAGTCCCCACACTGACTGGGTCAGTCCCCGCACAGACTGGGTCAGTCCCGCACAGACTGGGTCAGTCCCCGCACAGACTGGGCCAATCCCCACACAGACTGGGTCAGTCCCACACAGACTGGGTCAGTCCCAGCACAGTCTGGGTCAGTCCCACACAGACTGGGTCAGTCTCTGCAAAGACTGGGTCAGTCCCACACAGACTGGGTCAGTCCCACACAGACTGGGTCAGTCCGTGCACAGACTGGGTCAGTCCCACACAGACTGGGTGCGTCCCTGCACAGACTAGGTCAGTCCCACACAGACTGGGTCGGTCACCGAACAGACTGGGTCAGTCCCCCACAGACAGCGTCAGTCCCAAACAAAATGGGTCAGTCCCCCCACAGACTGGGTCAGTCCCCACACAGACTGGGTCAGTTCCCACACAGACTGGGTTAGTCCCACACAGACAGGGTCAGTCCCTGTACAGACTGGGTCAGTCCCACACAGACTGGGTCAGTCTCCGCACAGACTGGGTCAGTCCCTACACAGACTGGGTCAGACCCCGCACAGACCGGGTCAGTCCCTCACAGACTGGGTCAATCCCCACACAGACTGGGTCAGTCCCACACAGACTGTGTCGGTCCCAACACAGACTGGGTCAGTCCCACACAGACTACATCAGTCCCCACACATACTGGGTCAGTCCCCACACAGACTGCGTCAGTCCCAAACAAAATGGGTCAGTTCCCACACAGACTGGGTCAGTCCCCGCACAGACTGGGTCAGTCCCACACAGACTGGTTCAGTCCCCGCACAGACTGGGTCAGTCCCACACAGACTCGGTCAGTCCCCACACAGACTGTGTCAGTCCCCACACAGACTGGGTCAGTCCCCACACAGACTGGGTCAGTATCACACAGACTGTGTCAGTCCCCACACAGACTGGGTCAGTCCCCACACAGACTGGGTCAGTCCCCGCACAGACTGGGTCAGTCCCGCACAGAATGGGTCAGTCCCCGCACAGACTGGGCCAATCCCCACACAGACTGGGTCAGTCCCACACAGACTGTGTCAGTCCCAGCACAGACTGGGTCAGTCCCACACAGACTGGGTCAGTCCCCAAACAGACTGGGTCAGTCCCACACAGACTGGGTCAGTCCCACACAGACTGGGTCAGTCCGTGCACAGACTGGGTCAGTCCCACACAGACTGGGTCAGTCCGTGCACAGACTGGGTCAGTCCCACACAGACTGGGTGCGTCCCTGCACAGACTGGGTCAGTCCCACACAGACTGGGTCGGTCACCGAACAGACTGGGTCAGTCCCCCACAGACTGGGCCAGTCCCAACACAGACGGCGTCAGTCCCAAACAAAATGGGTCAGTCCCCCCACAGACTTGGTCAGTTCCCACACAGACTGGGTCAGTTCCCACACAGACTGGGTTAGTCCCACACAGACTGGGTCAGTCCCACACAGACTGGGTCAGTCCCCGCACAGACTGGGTCAGTCCCTACACAGACTGGATCAGACCCCGCACAAACTGGGTCAGTCCCCGCACAGACTGGGTCAGTCCCACACAGACTGGGTCAGTCCCCGCACAGACTGGTTCAGTCCCACACAGACTGGGTCCGTCCCTGCACAGACTGGGTCATTCCCTGCACAGACTGGCTCAGTCCCCACACAGACCGGGTCAGTCTCTGCACAGACCGGGTCGGTCCCTGAACAGACTGGGTCGGTCCCCACACAGACTGGGTCAGTCCCACACAGACTGGGTCAGTTCCCACACAGACTGGGTCAGTCCCTGTACAGACTGGGTTAGTCCCACACAGACTGGCTCAGTCCCCACACAGACCGGGTCAGTCTCTGCACAGACCGGGTCGGTCCCTGAACAGACTGGGTCAGTCCCACACAGACTGGGTCGGTCCCCACACAGACTGGGTCAGTCCCACACAGACTGGGTCAGTTCCCACACAGACTGGGTCAGTCCCCACACAGACTGGGTCAGTCCCGCACAGACTGGGTTAGTCCCCACACAGACTGGGTCAGTCCCCGCACAGACTGGGTCAGTCCCACACAGACTGGGTCAGTCCCAGCACAGACTGGTTCAGTCCCACACAGACTGGGTCCGTCCCTGCACAGACTGGGTCATTCCCTGCACAGACTGGCTCAGTCCCCACACAGACCGGGTCAGTCTCTGCACAGACCGGGTCGGTCCCTGAACAGACTGGGTCGGTCCCCACACAGACTGGGTCAGTCCCACACAGACTGGGTGAGTCCCACACAGACTGTGTCGGTCCCAACACAGACTGGGTCAGTCCCACACAGACTACGTCAGTCCCCACACAGACTGGGTCAGTCCCCACACAGACTGGGTCAGTCCCACACAGACCGGGTCGGTCCCTGAACAGACTGGGTCAGTCCCCCACACAGACTGGGTCAGTCCCACACAGACTGGGTCAGTCCTCCACAGACTGGGTCCGTCCCTGCACAGACTGGGTCAGTCCCACACAGACTGGTTCAGTCCCCGCACAGACTGGGTCAGTCGCCCACAGACTGGGTCAGTCCCCACACAGTCTGGGTCAATCCCCGCACAGACTGGGTCAGTCCCACACAGACTGGGTCAGTCCCCGCACAGACTAGGTCAGTAACACACAGATGGGTCAGTCCCCACACAGACTGGGTCAGTCCCTGCAAAGACTGGGTCAGTCCCCGCACAGACTGGGTCAGTCCCACACAGACTGGGTCAGTCCCCGCACAGACTGGGTCAGTCCCCACACAGACTGGGTCAGTCCCACACAGACTGAGTCAGTCCCACACAGACTGGGTCAGTCCCACACAGACTGGGTCAGTCCCCGCACAGACTGGGTCAGTCCCCGCACAGACTGGGCCAATCCCCACACAGACTGGGTCAGTCCCACACAGACTGGGTCAGTCCCACACAGACGGGGTCAGTCCCACACAGACTGGGTCAGTCCCACACAGACTGGGTCAGTCCCCACACAGACTGGGTCAGTCCCCGCACAGACTGGGTCAGTCCCACACAGGCTGGGTCAGTCCCCGCACAGACTGGGTCAGTCCCTGCACAGTCTAGGTCAGTCTCCACACAGACTGGGTCAGTCCCCGCACAGACTGGGTCAGCCCTCACACAGACTGGGTCAGTCCCCACACAGACTGGGTCAGTCCCACACAGACTGGGTCAGTATCACACAGACTGTGTCAGTCCCCACACAGACTGGGTCAGTCCCCACACAGACTGGGTCAGTATCACACAGACTGTGTCAGTCCCCACACAGACTGGGTCAGTCCCCACACTGACTGGGTCAGTCCCCGCACAGACTGGGTCAGTCCCGCACAGACTGGGTCAGTCCCCGCACAGACTGGGCCAATCCCCACACAGACTGGGTCAGTCCCACACAGACTGGGTCAGTCCCAGCACAGTCTGGGTCAGTCCCACACAGACTGGGTCAGTCTCTGCAAAGACTGGGTCAGTCCCACACAGACTGGGTCAGTCCCACACAGACTGGGTCAGTCCGTGCACAGACTGGGTCAGTCCCACACAGACTGGGTGCGTCCCTGCACAGACTAGGTCAGTCTCACACAGACTGGGTCGGTCACCGAACAGACTGGGTCAGTCCCCCACAGACAGCGTCAGTCCCAAACAAAATGGGTCAGTCCCCCCACAGACTGGGTCAGTCCCCACACAGACTGGGTCAGTTCCCACACAGACTGGGTTAGTCCCACACAGACTGGGTCAGTCCCTGTACAGACTGGGTCAGTCCCACACAGACTGGGTCAGTCTCCGCACAGACTGGGTCAGTCCCTACACAGACTGGGTCAGACCCCGCACAGACCGGTCAGTCCCTCACAGACTGGGTCAATCCCCACACAGACTGGGTCAGTCCCACACAGACTGTGTCGGTCCCAACACAGACTGGGTCAGTCCCACACAGACTACGTCAGTCCCCACACATACTGGGTCAGTCCCCACACAGACTGCGTCAGTCCCAAACAGACTGTGTCGGTCCCAACACAGACTGGGTCAGTCCCACACAGACTACGTCAGTTCCCACACAGACTGGGTCAGTCCCACACAGACTGGGTCAGTCCCCGCACAGACTGGGTCAGTCCCACACAGACTGGTTCAGTCCCCGCACAGACTGGGTCAGTCCCACACAGACTCGGTCAGTCCCCACACAGACTGTGTCAGTCCCCACACAGACTGGGTCAGTCCCCACACAGACTGGGTCAGTATCACACAGACTGTGTCAGTCCCCACACAGACTGGGTCAGTCCCCACACAGACTGGGTCAGTCCCCGCACAGACTGGGTCAGTCCCGCACAGAATGGGTCAGTCCCCGCACAGACTGGGCCAATCCCCACACAGACTGGGTCAGTCCCACACAGACTGTGTCAGTCCCAGCACAGACTGGGTCAGTCCCACACAGACTGGGTCAGTCCCTGCAAAGACTGGGTCAGTCCCACACAGACTGGGTCAGTCCCACACAGACTGGGTCAGTCCGTGCACAGACTGGGTCAGTCCCACACAGACTGGGTCAGTCCGTGCACAGACTGGGTCAGTCCCACACAGACTGGGTGCGTCCCTGCACAGACTGGGTCAGTCCCACAACAGACTGGGTCGGTCACCGAACAGACTGGGTCAGTCCCCCACAGACTGGGCCAGTCCCAACACAGACGGGGTCAGTCCCACACAGACTGGGTCAGTCCCCACACAGACTGGGTCAGTCCCCGCACAGACTGGGTCAGTCCCACACAGGCTGGGTCAGTCCCCGCACAGACTGGGTCAGTCCCTGCACAGTCTAGGTCAGTCTCCACACAGACTGGGTCAGTCCCCTCACAGACTGGGTCAGCCCTCACACAGACTGGGTCAGTCCCCACACAGACTGGGTCAGTCCCACACAGACTGGGTCAGTATCACACAGACTGTGTCAGTCCCCACACAGACTGGGTCAGTCCCCACACAGACTGGGTCAGTATCACACAGACTGTGTCAGTCCCCACACTGACTGGGTCAGTCCCCGCACAGACTGGGTCAGTCCCGCACAGACTGGGTCAGTCCCCGCACAGACTGGGCCAATCCCCACACAGACTGGGTCAGTCCCACACAGACTGGGTCATTCCCAGCACAGTCAGGATCAGTCCCACACAGACTGGGTCAGTCTCTGCAAAGACTGGGTCAGTCCCACACAGACTGGGTCAGACCCACACAGACTGGGTCAGTCCGTGCACAGACTGGGTCAGTCCCACACAGACTGGGTGCGTCCCTGCACAGACTAGGTCAGTCCCACACAGACTGGGTCGGTCACCGAACAGACTGGGTCAGTCCCCCACAGACTGGGTCAGTCCCACACAGACTGGGTCGGTCCCAACACAGACAGCGTCAGTCCCAAACAAAATGGGTCAGTCCCCCCACAGACTGGGTCAGTCCCCACACAGACTGGGTCAGTTCCCACACAGACTGGGTTAGTCCCACACAGACTGGGTCAGTCCCTGCACAGACTGGGTCAGTCCCACACAGACTGGTTCAGTCCCCGCACAGACTGGGTCAGTCGCCCACAGACTGGGTCAGTCCCCACACAGTCTGGGTCAATCCCCGCACAGACAGGGTCAGTCCCACACAGACTGGGTCAGTTCCCGCACAGACTAGGTCAGTAACACACAGACTGGGTCAGTCCCCACACAGACTTGGTCAGTCCCTGCAAAGACTGGGTCAGTCCCCGCACAGACTGGGTCAGTCCCACACAGACTGGGTCAGTCCCCGCACAGACTGGGTCAGTCCCCACACAGGCTGGGTCAGTCCCACACAGACTGAGTCAGTCCCACACAGACTGGGTCAGTCCCACACAGACTGGGTCAGTCCCCGCAAAGACTGGGTCAGTCCCCGCACAGACTGGGCCAATCCCCACACAGACTGGGTCAGTCCCACACAGACTGGGTCAGTCCCACACAGACGGGGTCAGTCCCACACAGACTGGGTCAGTCCCACACAGACTGGGTCAGTCCCCACACAGACTGGGTCAGTCCCCGCACAGACTGGGTCAGTCCCACACAGGCTGGGTCAGTCCCCGCACAGACTGGGTCAGTCTCTGCACAGTCTAGGTCAGTCTCCACACAGACTGGGTCAGTCCCCGCACAGACTGGGTCAGCCCTCACACAGACTGGGTCAGTCCCCACACAGACTGGGTCAGTCCCACACAGACTGGGTCAGTATCACACAGACTGTGTCAGTCCCCACACAGACTGGGTCAGTCCCCACACAGACTGGGTCAGTATCACACAGACTGTGTCAGTCCCCACACAGACTGGGTCAGTCCCCACACTGACTGGGTCAGTATCACACAGACTGT